>NW_015528399.1:0-749 GCF_001515645.1 Sinocyclocheilus grahami
GGAAGGAAGGAAAGGAGGAAGGACACAAGAACAGAAAAAACAGTAAAGAACGAGTGAAACAAAGAAAGATAAAACTATGAAAATACAATTAAAAAAACATGAAGTAAAATATTGAAGTAAAACTTGAAGTAAAAAATAGTGAAAGTGTGTGAAATAAAAGAAACTAAACTATGAAAGTTAAAAAATGTATGAACAAAAACAAAGAATGAAATAGAACAACAAAAAGGAAAGAAAGAATGCAAGTACAAAGTGCAAAAAGCATAAAGAAGAATATGTGAACAAAAAGTTTCTAGAAAATTATGTAGAAAAGAATGCAAAAAAAAACAATGAAAGAAAGAACTAAAATGTAAAAAAATAAAAAGAACAACTTTCAGACGACGAAAAATTAGTGAAAAAAAGAGTCCAATAATGAATAATAAAATTTATTAAATTAAAGTACAAAAACATGAAAAAGTCTGAACAAAGTATGAAAAAGAAAGAGGACGAATGGAAGTATAAAATAAAAAGCAAAAGCATAAAAAATTAAATGAAAAAGAAATTGAACAAATGAAAGTATGTATGAATTTAAGTGTGAGAGAAAAACAACTGGCAAAGACCAAGTTCATCAGTTGATGTGTGTCGGATGATAATAACTGTATCACGTTACATCTGAAGGCAAATATAAACTCAGAATGCATGATGGGAAATACCAGCCTATAAATCCACCCTAACAACACACACACACACACACACACACACACACACACACA
>NW_015528400.1:0-749 GCF_001515645.1 Sinocyclocheilus grahami
GAAAGGAAAACTTGAAATCGCATCATATGACCCCTTTAAGTCATAATAAAAGCACTCCTCAAAACCTTTTGACAAGATTTCGCTCATGTAAATACAGAAGCACTGCTATGGATACAAATGGATCCTTAAACCAAATAAATGAATAAATCTCACCGCAGCCTCCTTTGTCTTGAACTCTTTCTCCCTTTGCAGACGATACTGCTCGATCTCTGCCTGCGCCTCCTCTTTGGCTTGCTTCAGACGACGATTCTTCCCTATTAAAAAAACAAACACCAATGCTCATTACTGAAATAATACATACTATAAGTGACAACTGTACATGTAGAAAAAATGAAAATAAAGTCAAATATTGCTCTGCCAGGGAAATTCCTCTCGTATGTGGGAAATGAGAGCCAGCAGCAGAACATCTCTATAAAAACGGGAACTGAGTGAATGTTTAGTGAGTCAATGTCACTGTGACACTCTAGTAAACTTACAGTCCTCATTCACTTCACTATAAAGAACAAACATGAAACTTGAACAGGTTCGAACACAAGAAAAACAACAAAAAAGTGATAAATTCCCAAAACAAAACTAGGAGCGGAAAGCTGACTTCAAATGTTAAAATGTAGTGGGGCAAAGCCTTCAGTTTTACTTGGTGTTTTAAACCTTTAACATCCTCGGTGTAAATGTGCCAAAAACAATAATTTAGTTACATGTCACCAACTGCTAAATATTACCCATTATATAGGCTTTTCTATAGAGCTGTT
>NW_015528401.1:0-749 GCF_001515645.1 Sinocyclocheilus grahami
TAAAAAAAAAAAACTGCCATTTGGAAATAATACAGTATATCAACACCCTAATGTGCAGCTTTAAAGGATGAGAAACTATACAAAATATAAAATGTTACAAGTTGAATTAGCAACAGACACATTTAACTCTAAATATGGCCTACTTAAGATATCACACTTAGCCAGTTACTCTCTGCTTATCTCTCAAAACCCATGTAAATGACTCCTGCCTCAGAGTCACTGCTGATTCAGCTGAGCTTCACTATTATCACAGTACATCTCATTAAGACTCATGAGCTAATGGCAATATCGGTTTCACCACAAATAATCCTATAAATTATGACAGAATTTAACTTTTCCTTTACTCAACCTCATGCCCACTAAATATTTGGTCTGTTTCACATACAAATATAGCACACTTTTTGTAATTTTGGAGATTGCCAGCCATTTCTTATTCATTTTCATTATTTTAAAAAGAGTGGCTGGGACATTTGTCCTTTTATGTTTCACAGAAGAAAGTCAGTCATACAGGTTTGGAATGACATGAGGTGAGTAAATGATGACAATTACAATTTTTATGTGAACTAATCTCCTAATCAGACAGAAGTTAACTTGATAGCAATCAAGTCTGGAAGACCGTTATTTTGTATTATATTATAGTCAACAACAAACAATATTAAGCATCACTATTAATGCTAATTAATAGGGGAAAAGTGCAAGAAACATCACACACACACACACACTCTCTCTCTCTCACACACACACACACA
>NW_015528402.1:0-749 GCF_001515645.1 Sinocyclocheilus grahami
AACGCAACTTTCAGATGCCATCTTTATTTTTTAGCTCAACCATCATGGAATAGAACGCATGGGATATCAAAGGCAGCGTAGGATACATCTATGCTGCCTTCAAAAATCAGATGAAGGTATCTCATGAAACAGGAAGTGAAGCTAACTTTGGCATTGGACATGCTTTGATGCCTTTCTACCTTGGAATGTGTCCTCCGAAGGCAATATTTTAGAGCTTCCGGATGCAGCCAACATCTGAAACTCTCTTGAGAATAAACCAGAACAATAAGGGTGTTTTGTCCCTGAGCTGAGAGTACAGACCAGCATCTATACCTTCTGTACCTGACAGACATGAATGAGAGCGTCTGTAACCCTCCCTCTATCTCTTTGAAAGCTCTCTTTCAGTCTGTTGTGTAAACGTGAAGGCAGAACACTGTTTGTGCTGACTGAAATCATCAATAACGGGCCTTGAAAAGTTTATTTTCTTTATTCTGTTCAGAGCATCACTATGTCAGTAGTTCTGCTAATTTATTACAGACCAGCCCAGTTGACCACCTATATTGGCCATAGGATGGATAGCCTAGCTGTATGCAAAAACTCACTAATTTATTTTCTTACAGAGACTGCTTTCTCTCTCTCTTTATTTATAACCTCCTTATTTCTGACAAGAAGTGAAAAGTTACATGGTTAATCAGTGGTTAGTGTAAATGAAAACAGTTGTAGATCAGTCAGACAACATCTCAGTTAAGGACTATTCAAACCAAGGACAA
>NW_015528403.1:0-749 GCF_001515645.1 Sinocyclocheilus grahami
AAAAATAATTAAACACATTTTCTTTCAAAATCTCTCTGAACAACAAGCAAGTCTGCTTTATGCTGGAATGATGCACCTCTGTGCCTCCTTCCAAGGGGTGTTTCCAGACCTGACCAATCAAATCCACATACAAGCCCATATAATCTGAAAACTTCATAAGAAAAAGCTGCTGCAGAGTGTGAAGGCTGTGGAAGTGAGCAGACTAACAAGTGATTTGTTTTCTATCTAATAAGTGCTTTATATTAAAAGTTACCATGACCTTTGTAACTCTCAATAATGGAGCTAAAATGCCAATTGTTGGACTGGGAACATGGAGGGTAAGTATTCACTTTTTTTCTTTTTTCTTTTTTTGTACGGTAGAGTTTCATTCTGAATGGTTTTAATTATTTTCCCCCCAGCTGTTGCTTTTATTGCTGTTTTCCATTGAAACACTAGACGTTGTTCTATTTAATTTTTAATGCTTTTCTTTTCAGGTTTTCTTTTTCATTTTAGAGATTTTATAATAATTGCAAAGCCTATTAAGATTTCATAGTCAAATTTTGAAACTTGCTCCAGTCTGCTCCAGGTGAGGTCACAGAGGCCGTGAAGGCAGCCATTCTGGTTGGCTACCACCACATCGATGGGGCCCATGTCTATGAAAATGAGAATGAAGTTGGGGACGGAGTCGATGCCATGATTAACCAAGGAGTGGTGAAGAGAGAGGACCTATTCATAGTCAGCAAGGTAGTAGAAGCACATGTAAAAATTTG
>NW_015528404.1:0-748 GCF_001515645.1 Sinocyclocheilus grahami
AATAGATCCCACCTGTGTACTCTGCATAGAATGCTTCCAGAAGAGCGTGCACAAAAGTCATCGCTACAAGGTACATGCACTCGTACTAATATTTGTATTATTATTATTATTATTATTCCCCCCCCCAATCTCAACCCTGTTCTCTCTACAAGTTTTTCATTTATTTATTAAATGTATTATAAATTACCTCCATCTAAAGTATTATTATTGTATATTATTTATTATTATTATTATTTCCATATTATAATTTTTATTTCCATTGCAACTGCAGATGCATGCCTCAGCAGGAGGTGGTTTCTGCGACTGTGGAGACTTGGAGGCCTGGAAGACTGGACCCTGCTGCTCCCAACACGACCCTGGCACTTCAGTTACTATGGAAATGGTACAGTTTATTTTCTGGAATCTTATCGATGTTGATTTTTTTTTCCATGAACACTGTTGTTGAACTGACTTTCTGCCTTGAGGTCAGAGGAGCCGTTCTGTCCGCGCGTTTGCTAACCCAAACCCTCCTTCTGTGGGAAAACGCAAAGTGTGTGGGAAAGTGACTCACAACAAGCCTGTGATGCAAAACCAGATGGAATAAAAGCAGGGAGTAGAAGAAAAAGTAAAGTCTTTAGTCAGAGGGTTTATTGTACAAGGAAATGAATTGAAATGGTTAGAATGAAAGTGAAAGACTATCAGTTGTAGAATTTGGGTGTTTAAGGGCTAGGGTTGTGACGGTGAGGAAATTTTCCCACCGGTTAATCGA
>NW_015528404.1:19840-20337 GCF_001515645.1 Sinocyclocheilus grahami
ATGGCAGGAGGCTTCAAACAGAGGGGCTGCCATACTCAGCTATTTGGGGGAGCAGGTCCCCCTTATTTACTGCCTGGAGGCGGAGCCACAACAAGGGGAGGAGGAGCAAAAGGTTGAGGAACGCCTCCTGTATTATCTGGAATGCTTCCTTTTTGGGGAGGACCCCTGTGTCGGGCTGGAGAAGCTACAGCAATACAGTGGCAGCTCATCAGCTCAGCAGTGTGGACGTGTCTTTAAAGAGGGCGAGACTGTCTACTCCTGCAGGTTAGACCTGAGCCCCTTTGACAATATATGCAGTCACCATCAACTCCTATAAAAGTTCAGCTAGACTGATTGATGAGCCAGCATCTCATTGTTCTTATGCTGAACTCATAAGGAGCCCTGATAGTTGTATAGGTTGCCTCTGACACTATCAAGCTTGTCGTGTATTGCTTTCCTTGTCTTGATGTGTCCTTATATGTATTTCCAGGGATTGTGCAATAGATCCCACCTGTGTA
>NW_015528405.1:0-748 GCF_001515645.1 Sinocyclocheilus grahami
ATCGGAGACCATTGGTTTAGGGTCAAGATTATCCAGTGACAGAAATGTCTGAGATTCACCATTTTGTTTTGTTATTTTTTGTTATTGTTATATTATTAATATAAAATGACAATGCACTTATTTACATTTCTTGTCTCCTCTAAATCAGGGATTTTCAAGCTGGGGTTCATGGTTCACCCCGAGTTGCCTACAAAAATGCACAGGAAGTCCTTTGAAAATTTCAGGAAAGTAAAAAATTACAAATAAAATAAAATAAAAATGTATTGTTAAAGATGCTACTTTGTATTATTATTATTAATAATAATATAAATAATAAATAATATAATATTTAAAAAATATATATTTTCATGACACTATTTGCTTCACATTCATTCAAAGACTCAATAACTGACTTCCTTGAAATTCATTAAGTAAAAGGATAGGACCACAAATAATGGCATATACATGTGAATGTAAATGTAAACTGTGTCATTACTTTCCTGCAGAGTAATTTTATAAACAGATTAACATCAAGCTTTTCCCTCTCAAAATATAAAAAAACTATATTTTGTTTATCTCAGTGCTAAAATTATTCTAATCAATTCTTAATGACTTTCAGTTGGTTAAGTGAGCACTTCTCGTTTATAGCCAAGAAATGATATGATTATCCAATTCATATGTGGTTTCTGATGTTCAGTGGTTTGGACTTTTAAGTAATATTCACTCCGAGATTAAACTTTTGTTTTCATTATTTATCATTATTATTATT
>NW_015528406.1:0-748 GCF_001515645.1 Sinocyclocheilus grahami
GTTGGAGCTAAACTCTGCAGGGACACCGGCCCTCCAGGATCAACGCTCCCCACCCCTGGTCTAGATGGTCTCTGCGAAGACGAATCAGCAGGAGGTGGCTCCGGATGTTGGTTAGGCGGGAGCTGGACGTCGTAATCAGTTAGATGGGCAGGAAGGTGTCTCTCTCTTGGAAGGCGAGATTGGACGACAGGCTCAGTTGCACTGGGAGTTTCAGGCTCCAACTTGATGCACATCCGGCTCGAAGGACCACATACGAGGGTATGGGATGCTCAGTGGTTTCAAGTGTAGTGCACCCAAGATGGTGGTGTGTGGTCCCGGTAAGAGAAACAGGAGAGGGAATCCCAGTTTAACTTGTTTAATCAAAGGAGGTTTGTATATGTTACTTCACACATGAGGTCTATAATAAACAAAAGAGATACAAAGAAAGCAGTGGTAAATATATCAGTAAATGACACAAACATTCAGTTATTAAGTAATATATTAAATTAACACACATGATTGGTCGATTATATTAGTAAATAAAGTAAACAATGACAAGCGGATTGCACGTTGCGTATGCTCAATATTACGAGCAGGAAACAAGCAACATCATAAAATGTGACATTTCAAACAATATCAAACAAACCGGGTGATATGTAACTAGGAAGTGAACATAATAAATTTTATTCTGAATATTTTATTTTAAGCTTTTCACATTTTAGAGAACAATTCCCCAACCCCCATGCCAGCAAATCAAAGGAAAAAGAAG
>NW_015528407.1:0-748 GCF_001515645.1 Sinocyclocheilus grahami
ACTATTTCCAAAAACATGATTATTTTGTCCAGATAGCAAACTAATACAGACCTGAAGAGGTTCATTAACAGAAAACAGCCACCTCTCGCCCCCTAGTGGCAGCATCCAGCAAAACTCTGTTTTCTCTCTTCACACTAGGTCTGGTTTATTTCATATAAAGGGAGGTTGAAGTTGGAGGAAGGCATCTACTTTGGTATGTTCCATTACATATGTCCAATAAATATTCATATGAATAACATATATGTCAGAGTCAAGGAAGCACCAGAGCTCCTTGCGCGCCTCTTGCTTCTGGTTTTCTTGATAATGAAGATTATCGGGTGCTTCCATTGTTCTAAAAAGTATGTTTTTTATTAAGATTTTTCTTTAATCCCTGGTCTTCAGTATTTATACCTCTGAGCTCCCAGGACGATTGTCTTTGCCAACTCGGGAGAGAAGAAAGCATTTCCTCAACTCTCAAGTGAGCAAACATGTCTCTTTTTAAAGATAATGACCAGGTCTCAACAATAGGAAAGGCTAATGGCCTGAGAGCAGTGTGAGAGAGGTTCAGGACAGTTTTCAGACATTTCACTTATGCTATAAGGCCATTAATTACAGTATGTTCTTTTGCTCCCATGATCTTACATCCCTTGGTCCTGTAAATGTGTTTTTATGCCCTGTGTTACATTAGAATTTCCAATTATTATTGCACTGTATGTATGTATATAGATACAGTGCAATATATATATATATATATATATATATATATATA
>NW_015528408.1:0-748 GCF_001515645.1 Sinocyclocheilus grahami
CACAAAATAATGGTCTTTTTAGCAGCATCATATGACCCCTTTAAAATGTAATTTAGATCAGTAAATAATGCAAATCGCTCATTGTTCATAAAACCTAATGCATTAACAAACTGAACCTTACTGTGAAGTGTTACCAAATACTACTATAAGAAATGAACACTGAAGTGCTACTACAAACAATTTTGCTTTCATTTATGTGCTGAAAGTATTGTGCTGTTTATGTGGACATATATTGAGTTTCTGTTGATTTCACAGGGCCTCTTCGCTTCATCATAATCCACAAAGGCTGCATCTACTATTTCAAGAGCAGTACTTCTGCCGCACCTCAAGGAGCGTTTTCACTCAATGGCTACAACAGGTTGGTTATTAGTTCTTATTTCCATTGTTTATTTCCATAGGTCTCACTTATAACACTGCATTTGTTCATATGATGCTCTCATGCACCTGTGATCATTTCAGTGGCCCACCTCTCTGTACTCAATTTTGCAATCTGTATGTTAAGTTACCAGTGGCCATCTCGGCACGATCGCAGGCCACATCCTGTCCACAGCTGTGCGTTCTCCATGCAGCCTTTTTTAAGAGCAAAAGTTTCAATTCTGCACGAACTGGCCTTCATACGCGTTTCCTGTACATGTAAATGCAACAATCGCGTGTCTGTCGGTCATACTTAAGGTCATACTTTCCATGAAGTTAAAGTGGTTGAAAGTGTTTAGATTCCTGCTATAGTTCTTCCTAGCATATGGTGAAC
>NW_015528409.1:0-748 GCF_001515645.1 Sinocyclocheilus grahami
GGTTTTTGTTAAACCTTTAATAAATTGTTTTAAAATGTTAATATATTATTAAATTAGGTTTCAGAGTTTTAATTAATTAGACATGCTTTTTGATTGCTAAAATTTTATTTTAGCATTAGAACAGAATCCAGACGAATCAGCATGGGGGAAAAATTTATTCAGAAATATTAAAACTGAGGGGAAAGAAAAGTAAATAAAAACATTTTAAATAAAAGAAAATGAAATTTGGGGTTTTTTACAGGACCCTAAAATAATAAACAAAACATTTTTGGTGATATTTTTTAAGTATGGTCTTCCATTTGAATATGAATATAAAATGTGTTATATGTTGTTCTTGCATTGGTTGATTCCTCCAGACAGTAAAAGCAGGACCAGCGGTCGTCTGAGTCACGGTATTTCTCAGGTTCCTCAGAAGAGAGGCCCGTCTGAACTGGACTGTTTCCGGAGATCGCTGCCCGTGTTTGAACGCCAGGAGGAGATCATCCAAACCATCAGGGAGAACCAGGTGGTGCTGGTTTTGGGTGAGACCGGCTCCGGCAAAACCACACAGGTGAGGCCTGTCAGAGTCAGGTACTGTCACGATGAATGTGGCTAAAGTTTACAGTCTCATGAGAACGACTCATCGCCCCACAGAAGAGCTCATTAGCATTTAACAGTGACACTTCATGAAAATCTGACTTTTCCAGGTTGTAAGTGCTATAATCAGTAACTTTGTTTTGGAAAGCCTTTTTCTGCAAGCGTCTGAGAA
>NW_015528410.1:0-748 GCF_001515645.1 Sinocyclocheilus grahami
TATTTTTTCTGGATGGCAATATAAGGGAAATCTATTGTTTTTCAGGTCTGGGTCATGAGAACGTCTGGATCGGGTTGAACGATCGTACAGTGGAGGAGGATTTCCAGTGGACTGATGGGATGGATGTTGTGAGTCATTTTTAAATGAATCAGTCCCAAATAAACATCACTTGAACCTTCACCTGTAGACTGTGATGAAATCAAACTCAAACTGCAGTGTTTTACTCACTGACTGTATTTACATGGTCTGCAACAATCTGACTGTTAATGTGGTTTATTCAATCCATTCAGATTTCCGTGCACATTCTTATTCCAGATTCCCTTGTTTGTAATAATTGGACATTGTCTGTTCCTCTCACAGGTGTACGAGAACTGGCGTGAGAATCAGCCGGATAACTTCTTCGCGGGCGGAGAGGATTGTGTGGTGATGATCACCAGAGAGGACGGCAAATGGAACGACGTGCCCTGCAACTACAATCTACCCTACGTCTGCAAGAAAGGAACCGGTGAGAGACTTTTTTTTTGAAAGAAATTAATGCTTTTATTCAGTAAGGATGCATTAAATTGATCAAATGTGACAGTAATGACATTTAAAATGTTTGAAAAGATTTCTATTTCAATTAAATGCTGTTCTTTTGAACTTAATACTCTTCTGTGAATCCTGAAAAATAAAATGTATCACAGTTTCTGCAAAAATATCGGGCAGCGCAACTGTTTTCAACTTTGATAATAATCAGAAATGTTTCTTG
>NW_015528412.1:0-747 GCF_001515645.1 Sinocyclocheilus grahami
AACACAAAATAGATGTAATGAATGCACTACCATTGTCTTGAAATTCCTTTAATAGCTCTAAATGAATCTTATTAAGGCTATAACTTTCTTAATATAAAATATAATTTCTGAATATAAGTTGAAATACATACAGGGAAAACTGAAAAACACTTTATTTCCAATTTATTTTTCAATATGGCTGGAAGAACTCAATGTTTGCATATTTGCATACACAACAGACAGAGCGTTTTTTCTCATTGGTTCATTAATTCATTCTTTCTTAATTTATTTTACTTCTTTTACTTTTTGTGTGTGTGTTTGTCATCTGTTGACCCCTTTCTGTTGATTCAGAACACCTCACTCAATGCTACTGCACACTTCAGCATTTCATCTGTATCAGCATAATATTTCATGTTACATTGTTATTAACTATAAAATGCGATACATAAAAAGAGCAAATATAATCATTCTTATGACTGTCATTTAACAGCGATGAGCTAAAATGATGGCAACGAGCAAAACAATTGGTATTTTACTATTTTATTACTTGTGAGATGTTTAAATCGAGTTGTCCATTATAACCTTACAAGTACTGTGACATTTTAAATAATGCTTGAAGTGAGTGACACTTAAGAACTTTGCTTTGAGGTTTGGTCTCAGATATTAGCCTGTGCCTTGAAGAGAAAACATGAGGAATAGAAACTGAAAATGTATGAGCTGTTTTATCCTCTTAAGACCCGAGAAAAAGTGGTAGTTTTGTAGTTTTTT
>NW_015528413.1:0-747 GCF_001515645.1 Sinocyclocheilus grahami
GATACTGTACAGTGCTGAGTGAAAATAGCCTATGTATGTACACTAGGATTAGGCGTCAGTAGAGGCTGTATAAGACTTTAACAATCGGTTAAAGATATTCACTTTAC
Organism: Sinocyclocheilus grahami; assembly: GCF_001515645.1. NCBI lineage: Eukaryota > Metazoa > Chordata > Actinopteri > Cypriniformes > Cyprinidae > Sinocyclocheilus > Sinocyclocheilus grahami. Next base: position 108 of record NW_015528413.1, read on the forward strand.
ATCCTCATTTCTCTACGGACTGTACTATACGTTCTACCTGCGATGGCGTGAATTAAGAGTAATTCCAATCAAATTTGAGCCGGCATTGCTTTTTGAGTTTTGATGGTTTGTGCATAATGCAATTCTATAAGAATTCGGTTGTAGTTCATGCTGTTATTTTTCGGCTTTGTTTGCCGGTGTTTTGTTTAATCGTGTTCTGTGTTACTTGTAAGTCCCTATAAAAGCATGCTGTTTAGCTTTCGCCATGTTATAGATCGCAAAGGTAACATCGAACTGTCAAATTTGCATTTTGTTTACGTAGAATCGGAGTTCGTTCAAAACTGAATCCATGCATTAAAGCGCTGGCCACGCGTTAATCGAGCGCTAGCGATAACATTTTCCGCGTTCCGTGTTGTGTTCGTGAAGCTTGAACAGTACTTAAACGCCACCAAACCGGATATTGAATGACAACATATGAGTCTTTAAATTTTCTAATAAACAGACTAAATATGAATTTGCACAGTATTATTCAGGAACCAATCAGCTTTGAGAATTTTTGAGCCTCAGGCCGTGGCCCAGTGACGTCTTTTCGTATTACTGCCACTATTTTTGGTTAATTGTGTATTGCTTATTATTACTATTATATATATATATATATATA
>NW_015528414.1:0-747 GCF_001515645.1 Sinocyclocheilus grahami
GCCATGGCTCCATATGCTGACTCCCTGGATTCTGAGACCCTGAAGATCAGTGAAGTGAAGACACTACTGAGATCAAGGACAATGTGGACCAATATCTGCAGGAAATGCAAAAGTATTTTGTTGCATCACCCGAAGATCTCCAGGCCCATATTTAATATGAGTTACGTTGAAGTTCTCTTTCATATTTCTGTATTGCATTTTGATGTTTCTGGTTTTTTTCTTGTTATTGCAACAATAAAACATTTGCAATCTATTATGCTTTGTCACTGATATGTAGAAGACTGCATGCCCAATTTAGGGGGGAAAAAACTAAAAGAAAAACATGAGATTAATAACTCCTTGCTCGCACTGTTGATGCAATGCGATGAGGACCTTAGTGGTCATCTTGCATTGTATAAGTGTGCAGAAATATTACAAAAAAATACATCTCTACATCTGGAATTTTATAGGTTTTATTAAGTTTTCTTGAGATCCTTTAATAATTTAGACTCCATCAATATTTTAGCTAAATCTGAAAGATTTAAGAGTTTCATTTGAGTGTGATTTTTCACTTTAGGCTTGATTTGTGTATTCATCTACCATGACCAATGTTTTGCTTCTGTGCAGGAATTGATAATAACATCAATAATTTAACTAACTAACTAAATAAATAAATAAAAGGAATACCAACCCTTATGGCATCACTAGCAGTGACTGTGCTCTCTAGTGGTGAATAATGCAGTTTCGTATTCTTGTATTCAGTGTAGT
>NW_015528415.1:0-747 GCF_001515645.1 Sinocyclocheilus grahami
AAATATCGCAAAAGTTTTGCGCAAATCTGTAATGGAAACGCACCTACTGTGATAGCAAACATAAAAATACATAGTACGCATATTAATTAAAAGCATTTTTAATTAAATTTAACTATCTCTTTTACAGAGTTCTAATCTCAAATTACATCTTTGATTATAAGAATATGATATCCTGCCTTCTACCAACAAACCAACCCACAGGAAGCATTTTTGAATCCGAAGCCAGTGTTCTTAGGCGAGAAACACTGGTCCTGCTAAACAAGGGAGAGAGAGATTACATCCCATCCAAACGAGATTTACAGCCTCGCTCTGTCTGCAAGAATGTGATTCCTTTCTTGCTTTTTTGTGGCTCTATCAGAATCTCTCCCTGACAGGCCATACAGTAAGCAGCAAAGCGTGTAATTGTCTTTAGCCACCAACACGACATTGCCTCGGTTGTAAGCCATTGGTATATACATATATAACACTGTTCTGTTGGCCCAGTGCAGCAGCACTCAGTGTAGCTGTACTAATCGGCTTTCAATCAGAAAGGATTGTTCGTACAATTAATCAGCATGAGCTTCAGGCTAAAACTAGAGTCCATCACTCAATTTCTCTGCCAGCCTCAATTAGACAATGTGGCTGCCCTCCAAAACCAGAATTTTCTGTACGTAGCTTGTAAGTTCTGTTAGTTTTTGATTAAAATCATTTATAGCATATATAAATCTTTATTTATATTGTTAAATATGATCTAATCATAATTATTTA
>NW_015528416.1:0-747 GCF_001515645.1 Sinocyclocheilus grahami
ATATATATATATACATATATACAGTAGGAGGACTTTAAACAGTGGGAGCGGTGGGAGGAGTCTGTGGGAGGAGCCTATGCTCAACAAGAGGAACAACAAGTGGAAGGCACCTACATCCAGTAGGAGGAGTCAAAACACAGTGGGAGGAGTCTGTCTGGGAGAAGCCTATGCACAGAGTAATATATCTGCAGTGGGAGGAGTCTACATACAGTGGGAGGAGTGTGTCTGGGAGGAGCCTATCTGCATTGGTAGGTGTTTATTTATATATTTTCTCATTAAGAAATTGTAATTAAGATTTTATTATACATATGAATTGTAATTAAGTTCACATATATAGCCGCTTGTTATTTTTCAGTTGTAAGCTTTTAATAAGATTTAATAACATGAAATAAGGCAAATCGTTTCATAATACACATTGTGACTTTTCTTATTTTCAGCTAAATTAAATCTGATTTAACACTTTCTGTTTCTCTGCATGGTTTTATGTGTGCGTGTGTGTGCTTTTATATATATATTTAGTGAGGAGTGTCTCGTCTGCTCATGGGTCAGTCGCTGATGATTTGCTCTCCACAGATTCACTTCAGAATCGTTCATTGTCAGTTAACGCTCTATATTTTTAGATTTATAAAAGCATGTCTCGGCTGATTTGGGACTTTATAAAGCACCACATTATGAGCGTGTATTTTTTGGAACTCTACATCTCTAAATATAATGGCAGTTTTATATCAGCAGGACTTTATGAATAGG
>NW_015528417.1:0-747 GCF_001515645.1 Sinocyclocheilus grahami
AACAATGTACATTTTGATCTTTTCCTCAAAAACTATCAGATGGCTTTAGAAGACTTGAAATGTAGCACAAGAAGTCATATGGACAACTTTTATGATGCTATCATGCAAGAAATTACTTAAATATGATTGACTTTTTCTAACTTCCTTTTTAGTTCATTCTTTTACCTCACTTACACAAGAAAATCACAAATCCACATGCCAAAGCTTCACAAATAGAAAAGGGCACATTGCTATTTAGAGTCAATCTCAGCTTTTAAGCATTTAGCCTCAAAGCAGCATGAACCTAAATACATTTGTATTCATTCAGTGTATTGTAAAGGTCTCTGCTTGAGGTCCATCATTTTGCCTTTGTCCTCTAACTGACATTAAACTAGACTACTAGAGCACAGCAAAGCAGCACCTGGCCACTGCCAAGCTACACAAAAGAGTGGATTCTCACTGCAGTCTGACAGCCTCATCAAAATGCAGCTCAAAATTGCCTCGGTAAACCCAGCCAGCCTGTAAATATTCATTCCCACAACACCACGCTCTTCTATCCCTGCAGTGAGAGAAATCACTCATTTCTAATCACTAAATGCAGTTGTAGCGTGCATGCAAATGAGTTTTACATTCTCACGCAAACTGCATGTTGTGATGTTTTCCCTGTATAGCTTGAAAGTTTGGTATGACATTAAAACATAGGAATTTCAAAAACAATAAATGTACATTGGCTGTCAGAACTGTTCCAATCAGTTTGACTGGGAAAAG
>NW_015528418.1:0-747 GCF_001515645.1 Sinocyclocheilus grahami
ATAAATAAATAAATAAATACAGTAAGGTGATCAGACTTGTGACATAAAACGCAGCAACAATTCCTAAATTCCAAATGATATTGTATTCATAAATAAAAACTTAAATGGCACAGTCAAAGTTCTGTTTCAGACTGAAACAGTAATATATGGCAATACAACATTATACATGTCAGGAGGCACTGAAAAACTGAATATACAATTACTACAGAATTCATAAACATAAAGAACTCACTTACACCTTCCCTTAATATGTTAATTGTAAGCTAGACAGCACAATAAACAACAGCCCTCACTTTACAAACAAGCCTATGAACACTTCATAATAACTCTGTCATCAAAAATACAATGTAACAGCTTAATCGATTATGAACAGTCATGTACAAATATGAAATTATATTAATTAGTAATGAATTATAAATATGAATCGATTTTAACATATGCATTAATGTTATTTTTATTTTTTAATAAAAAAACATATTACTTAAAATTAATTGATTAGGATACTCGACATTCATTTCCAGAAGGTTACCATACCAAGTCTCATGCCTCAATAAATTCTATTCACACTATATAGCCTGCCATAATTTCATAGGCGCATACAGCATTATTTGTTCAAAAACAGCTCGACGCTGCTACGCAACAGTAGGGCCTAAAGAACGCAAGGGTGTCAACATGCGTTTTGAACTGTTTTTACTCGCACTAAAAACTGCTCAAGACCCCAGAGTCAGAAGACGCAGACGCCCAAGA
>NW_015528419.1:0-747 GCF_001515645.1 Sinocyclocheilus grahami
CACACACACACACACACACACACACACACACACACACAAGCAAACGTTTCAGTCCTTGCTGGACTATCTTCAGTGCTAAAAGGAATACTCCTAATAGCAATATTGCTAATAACCTACTCCTAAATATAATGTAGAAACGTAATATTTTCTGTAAAGCTGCTTTGCAACGATTGGCATCGTGAAAAGTTTAGGCTATCTATACAAATAAACTTGAATTGGAAAAAAATAGAATTGAATAGAAATATAATGATAATAAATAATAATATTATTATATTAATATCTAATAAATAAAATATAATTATAAAAAGGGGAAAAAATTAAATTACTGGGTACATATTTAATGTTTTGGACATTTTTAGATTTTTATGTCCTGAATTGAATTATGTCCATGTCACGTTTAATAACTATTAATATCCAATGGTGGTGTGTTTGGTACATGAAGCACAAGATGTCGCTGTCTTGCAATGCAGCGTTTGTGTTTTGAGTTGATATTACGCAGGGCAGGGGCTGTAATAATTAGCATCAAAATTCTCACGTAGTGTCATATATTCAGTCATTACCTGACTGAACACATTTTCCCTCATTAAATAGCCTGAATTTAATTTGCTTTTTATATTGTGATACATGTATAAAAAGTTCATACTTTTAAATTAAACCTCTCCTCCATATGTATTCATTAAACTATTATAGATAAATACAATGTTGTTTTGTCCACTCTAAAACGTATTTTGCCGTAAAGAATCGTTC
>NW_015528420.1:0-747 GCF_001515645.1 Sinocyclocheilus grahami
AAAAAAATCTTTCTGAACCCCAAACTTACAAATGTTAGTGTATTACATACTAGAACAGTTCAATGTCATTACCATCCATGATCATTATTATTATTGTAATCAAGGAAGGGGAGCACTTCCACTGGACAGACCACAGCCACGCTGAGTTCAGCCGCTGGACCTCTGAAGCCACCAAAGGGGCCTGTGTGTATCTGGACACTGATGGTTTCTGGAAGGCAACCGAGTGTGATGAAGAGCTTTCAGGAGCAATCTGCCACATCCCACACAGTAGGGATTCAGTTCATAAATGCTAACTGCTACCTGTGCTTTTCATTATTTACTTTCATATGTTTTGCTTAAAAATTATTTTTTTTTCATAATAGATAAGACCGTCACACCTGAAGTAGATTCGTTCAAATGTCCTCACAAAAGCAATGGACAGAACTGGATCCGCTTTAAAAAGAACTGCTACACGTTACTGCTGAGGGCCTCCAGGTGGGGCAACGATGAAATCAATGAGCAGCCGATCTGCAAGTCACTTGGTATGGATGCATCATATCTGGGACCTTTAAAATACTGGACAAATTATTCTGCACAACATGTTTCTTTTACTGCTGTGTTTTCAAAGTTTCAATTCTATGGTCGAAGATGCTGTATAAAAGCCTGTGTTTAATGATTTCTAAAGGAGCATTACCAGAAGTAATATCTGAATTTCACAGTGGCCACACTGTAAAGTTTCAGGAGTGACAACCGCATTTAAATACGGGA
>NW_015528421.1:0-747 GCF_001515645.1 Sinocyclocheilus grahami
TTGTTAACAACGGACCATTATTCTAAAGTGTTACCAGATATTCTTCTAACCCTATTTACACTTTACACACTCCACATGGATTTTGCAGCAACATTGTAGTACATTTTGGTTATGTATGAACATACAAAAGACTTATAATAGATTTATAATAGGCCTAACATTATATGTATGTAAATCTCTAAGTAAAGAGAATTTAACTGCACACTAAAGTATTTTTGTTACTGCAAACAATTAAAAGACTATTTCCTAAGTTTATATTAAGAAAGTAAATTATTCACTATCAATAATTGACCACCAACAATCACAAACATCATAAATCCCAAATTAAAAACCTTGGCCACATATGGTTTGAATATAAAATTTGATTTGTTTCTTATAAATGAGATGATTATCTATAATCTAATTAACATTTATTTGAACTCAATGTGGTTTTTATCATGTTTGTGATTGTTGGAGCTCAATTGTTTTCTTAATATAAAGTTAACAGAGTATTTTAATTGTTTGCTGGCTAATTATTATATGTTAATTGTGATGCTGTTGATCTCACCTGTGATTAATTGTTGGTTCTATTTGTGGTGCTCTCCATTTTATAGTAAGCTGTATCTTGACAAAGGCTGCTTGCCTGCCAAAATGTTTGAAATAATAAAAAACACTTAAGTGAGTGAGCAGTTATACTCTTTCTTCACCATGTTCTCTTTAACTTGCTACAGAGGCACCATCGAGAGCATTCTGACGAGCTGCATCACT
>NW_015528422.1:0-747 GCF_001515645.1 Sinocyclocheilus grahami
ACAGTTATGAAGTAACATGGGGCTAACGGACATCACATGAAGTTAAAGCAAAAATCTACGGGAAACCTGTAACGTTTCCACGTAGGCTATCGAACATGTCAAAGATTTGAATAGTTTTATTACTGCGCGATATTCACCCAAGGTATTTCATCGCTTGATATGAACTTCAAATAGTCAATAAGCCGTAGGGCGCGTTTACCGGCTTTACTGGAAGACTGACGGACGTTAGCCTACTTTTCAAACAAACTCCGGTAATGGTGTCTCATGCAGCAGTTAACAGCTTAAAGTTGTTTCAGTTGACTTTCATGAAAGTCACATTTAGGCTACTCAAAGAATTTGGAAGTAGTATCTGAAGTTGGTTGGAAGATATGCGCTGCTGTTAAGGTTTCAGGATTTGTACACGATTCCCCCTGACAGGAAATTGAGATAAAGATATGTTTTTGATATTTTGAACTTTGAGTAATATTGTGAACACTGAACATAACCCATTCACTCATCAAACCCAGCAGTTTTGGTTTACTTGGCATGTTCATTTAAATCAGCTGTTTTCTCAAACCACATCTGGAGATCAAGTACAGTTATACAAGGTCAGAAACTAACTTGTGCCACTTGACTGCAAAACACAGCTGTAATTAGTCATGAGAAGATGTGTTGTTTGGTTTAAACAGCTGCCATGTGTATCTCTGAGGACTGTTTGGTTTGTGACCTCTGAGCCTCTGAAATGGTCTTTATCAGCTTGTTTGGATA
>NW_015528423.1:0-747 GCF_001515645.1 Sinocyclocheilus grahami
AGACAGACCTGCTGGTCACCTGTTTGTCCTTTTTTGTCTGTTTCTGTAACAGCTGCTCGGTTTTGGCTGTACGCATGCAGCTGACAGAAATCAAGAGGATTTTAAAGAATATGGTTTTTACATGACCTCTATTATGATTGGTTTTGTGTACTGGCATGTTTCAAAGTGGCTGAATACTGAATAATCATTGATGTTTAAACGTAGGTGGTCATATGTTATTGTGCTTTAGCTGTTGCATCATAAATCTGAGATTTTGTTGCACTTGCTAAACTGAGTATCTGCTAATTTTCTGCTCGTTAAGTTTTCAAAGTAAGGATATTTATAAAAAAACAAACTCAGACTTGAGCACCTGTTTCTTGTTTGTGAAACGTGGGTGTTGAATACCAAAGTCATTAATTAGCCATTTGTATATTTGTTAACCTTGACCAATTAGCCTGTGTGGCCTTGATGATATCAGCTGAAAGGAAAGTTCATTTTGATGATTACAAAGAAGAAGATTTTTATATTAAAAATATGTACACTTATGAATACAACCAGCAGTGCATTAACTTAAGAGTGTAAAACTGCTTTAAGAATTTAAGTATGAAGTGTTTGGTGTGTTAATTTCTGCCTTTTTGTGTTTCATATGAACTGTACGTGCTTAAGAACTGATCAGCATTGATGGATGAATTAAACTAGTGTTGATCGTTGAGATCAAGCAAATCTTCCTAACGCATTGTGAGAGAGTTTAAAGCAGCACTATGTAAC
>NW_015528424.1:0-746 GCF_001515645.1 Sinocyclocheilus grahami
GCCTTGGTGAACATCAGAGGTCATTTGTTTGATCAAAAATACATACATTTGACTATAAAAAATAAAAGTATTATAACTTTGCTATTTTACTATATTTTATGTAATTTATTGCTATTACTCCAGCCTTCAGTATCTCATGATCCTTCAGAAATCATTCTAATATGCTGATTTGGCACTCAAGAAATAGTTTTATTATCATTCATGTTGAACAATATAAAAGTATTTTATAATCACTTTTAATCAATTTAACGTGTCCTTGCTGAATTAAAGTATTTAAAAAATACAATCTTCTTGGTCTTGCTGACCTCAAATTTTAAATGATCTCCATATAATTAGTAACTTGATACTTTCCCTTTTTCTTTCTTTTTTTTTTTTTTGAATAATTAACTTGGTTAACCCTCAACAAAACTGAATGTTGCATACATTCAGTGACCTAAAATGGGTTAATCTAAAAAATTAATTAATTAATTAACAAATAAATAAATAAAATAAAATGCATGCCAAATATTTAAATTAAAATTTCCTTCCATTTGCCTTTTGTTTGTATTTTCACGTGCTGTAGTGCAAGCATCCTTAAGTGACTTTTGTACAGTGATACCACTCACAATAAAGCTGTGCTATTTTGGGTATTTATAACTGTTGACACTTCATCGTGTTTCCTAACGATACCTGGGGAATGCTTGACTGAGCGCGCTCACCCGCAGACCTCTCAAAGCTTAGACTCTCAGATTACTCATTGCAGGTCT
>NW_015528425.1:0-746 GCF_001515645.1 Sinocyclocheilus grahami
ATAATGATCTTTAAAAAAGCATCATATGACCCCTTTAAAAATGCATCATCCCTGCAGCACTATTAGAAAATCACAGTGTTAGCTCACCAGCTACTTTGTGAGACATACTATTTATGTAGTTCTGCCTGGGGAAAGTGTTCCAAATCAGTCACTTATAAGATTCAGTTTAATTTAGGATGCTGCCTTAGAAGGTAGCTGCCTTTGTAGACTGCTAACTGAGTTTTGGTTCAAGCTGTTCAGTATTAGAGTGAAATTATTAGACAAAACACAGAGGGCTATTGTTAAAACGCTTAGCTGTTCATGATGGCACTGAGAGCTCAACCGCTAACAACAACAAGATGAAGATGAGTGTAAAAATGAATGTGTTTACAAGTGGCTGCCTGTTTTTATTCGCTACAACAGAGGGAAAGACCATATGCTCCTTCCATTTTTCCCCTAAGGATAATTTCATTTAGCAGCACTGGCTTGTAGCGCTTCATTATTCAGCTGGGTAGCAATACAGCACAACAGTGTGTCCACGCTTCTTCAGCAGTCTTGGTTCAGGAATCAAACCAACCAGCTTCAATGTGAAACATTGCCAGCTTTAATTTTAGGCAGAAAATTAAATTTCAGAAAAATATAAAGGTACCGCTTATCCTATGAAGCATTGCAAGTGGCCATGAAAAATCAAAATTATGCTACAATATATTAGCATTGCTTTATGACTATAACTAAAAAATTAGTTTGTTGCAAAATGTTCAAATATG
>NW_015528426.1:0-746 GCF_001515645.1 Sinocyclocheilus grahami
TATATATATATATATATATGTATATCATCTACTACACTATAATGTGCTGTGACAGTGTAATAAAACTTGACATAACCAGTTTGATCCTGATGCTGCGTTTACTGTACGCATGCAAGCGGTTTGATTTTACGAAAGGTCAAGACTGGATATTAGCGAGCGGTGTGTGCGTGTTCTGCTCCAGAGCTCCAGCTGCGCTATTGAGCCCAGTGGACTTATTTAGCAGATTGACACTTGCATTAGCCTCATTTTCTCTAGTACTAGATTATAATGACAGCAATCATCACTGGTGCTGCTCTCCAGCCCTCCGTCTCTCTCCCGCTCTCAAGTAGGTCACTTAACTGATCGTCAGAGGAATGGGATCTTACTCTAGGCGAATATACCAACACCAAATTTAAGAGGTTTCTATAGCAAGTCCCACATTATGATACATGGTGGGTTGTCAATGGCACAGTGGACCTTGAAGACTAAAAAGGATTTTAAAAAGCTAAACCATCATACTGGCAGCGATAAATCCGTTATGGAGCTAATAAAAAGTAGTCTGTAGGGGTGTGAATCCTAATCTTGTAATCTTGGCACGCAGATGGAATACAACCGGATTTGGATGTTTTCTGTTTTTTGTGTATCCTCCTCCTATGCCTTGTTATACTTTTGTCATTTCATTTCATTTTAAGTCTGATATTATCACATTGATATCACTCTACTGCTTTCTACCCACTAGCATCGAAAAAGAAATAGTATCTGTTTGT
>NW_015528427.1:0-746 GCF_001515645.1 Sinocyclocheilus grahami
TGAACTTTTCCACGACATTCTAATTTATTGAGATGCACCTGCACAGGCCTAAGTAACAAAGAGCAAATAATTGTGTACCTTCTATTTTAAAAGGTTATTACATTAGTCACGACAAATGACAATTTAATGCAAATCCAACCAACCATAATAAGAAATTGAAATTAGAATTTTTGAGGCATCTATGTGACATTGTTCTTATGAGGAATTTGCTCCCAGCTTTAAACATAACACAATAAAGTCCAACAGTCTCATACACAATAAAATACAATACTGCGCAATTTACAAAACAGTGCTACTAAAAAATATAAAAAAAAGAGCTGTAAGAGATAAGAGCGGTGTCGCAAACAAACAGTCCAGAATTGGGGGATAAAAGCATTCAATAACAGCAACAATAGTTAAAATTATTATATAAGTTATATATATATAAGTTATTAACATTATTATGTTTAAATAATAATAATAATAATAATACATTAAAGTAAATTAAATAATTGAATATTAATTATTTTAAACCTCTCTTTACTGACTCTCCACCATAGACTGTATCTCCACACACAAAAAAAATGTCACGATCAACTGCACTGCATTATAGGGCGTGGCTATGCGCTACGACGCGCGTGACAGCTGGCCAACCACAGCCGCCCATCCGTGTAGAAATAAACAGAAACAGAAATGATTCAGAAGTAGTGAGGCAAACATCATCACCGAGGGGGATTTTCTGCCGCTTACAGCGTGAGAGCACAAAC
>NW_015528428.1:0-746 GCF_001515645.1 Sinocyclocheilus grahami
CAAAATATTATCACCACACAACTGACGTAATTCAAGTTACTGGAAAGAATAAACAGTATGTGATCGAGGAGAAAAAGAGGGGAGAAAGAAACTATGTGGCATTAGCCTCGAAAATTGCACAACCGATAGCAAGGAATAGAAAGAGCAGAACAGATAGGGAAAAAGAGAGACAAGGAGGAGAAAAAAAGTAAAAAGGATCAAGGAAAAGAGACTATGAGAAAAAAGAAAGAGACCGATGGAGAATGAAAACACAGCAGGATGTGTAATAAAGTGCTTGTTGCCAGAGATTGATGCAGATGGTTTTCATGAACCAAGTCTGTGAATTAAAAACAGCTAATCAGTGTTTTAGCATCACTATGCCTACTGTAAAATAATCAATGTACACAAAGTCACACACTTGCACACAAACCAGTAGAGCGTTCTCATATACTTATGTGTACACTCAGACCAAAAACAGAACGTTCCCCTAGCGTGGTTCACTCTTGGTTATATGTTTTGGAAACAAATTCCTAATCTTCTAGGAATGTTCTTTTCAGATTGTTGTAATCATCTTATAACATTCTCCAAATGTCACAGGGAGCTTTTTGTGTGGCAACCTAAGAACCTTAAAGGGTTCAAAACCTCCTGGAACCAAAATTGTTAGCTTAGTTAGATGACACAACTTCTGACATCATCTTTATTGTATCTCTGTATGTATTGCACAGGTCTCACACACACACACACACACACACACACACACACACACA
>NW_015528429.1:0-746 GCF_001515645.1 Sinocyclocheilus grahami
ATTTCGAGTATGGGTCACCATACTTGGCCACATGTCACTTCACTTACTGTATCTTGGATCAAATAAAAGCAGCCTTGGTGAGCATAAGAGACAGTGTGAACAGTAGTGTATATATAAACTACTATACTATACAAACAGACAAACCAAATCAATTACTGTAATTATTTTAAATATTTTTAATTCACAAATATTTTACAGTATACTGAATAAAATATGATAAAATATGCTTCTCAATCACTACCATCTCAACATTCACAACTACTAACAACCACAAGAGATCAATGAACAAACTAACTAACCAGCCAACTACACAACTAACCAATCAACTAAATAACATTTCAGACATTCCTTTTAAACCGTGACAACTTTAAACTGTTAAACCTGTGAACCAAACTGACCCTGCATAACAAATAAAATCTCAAGAGTCACAATTTTCGGTTTGAGACAACTTTACATTGCTCAAATCATGTGAACATCTGATTACAAACAGTCTAAACTGGAAACAGCACAGAAAGGTTAAAGTGCTACATGTTAATTCTTGGAATTCCCCTCTCACCTACCTATATTTCATGCCAGTTCTCAAGCAGTGGTCACCAGAGGAAGGCATGTTCTGCACAGACAGTTGGCCCAGGCTGCGGGCCACCATCGCCACAGCACGAAACTTGCTTTTTGTCCCCAAACTCGGGCTGTTGGTGTTCTGTCGGTTCAGTCGGTCCTCTGTGCTGCGGCTGACAGCTCGGTGGTCC
>NW_015528430.1:0-746 GCF_001515645.1 Sinocyclocheilus grahami
TATATATATATATATATTTGTTTTAAAAAAACAAATATTTGAAAATTATTATTATCATCATATATTATTATTATCATCATCATTACATAATTTGTATTTGCTATTAATTATTCTGAATAAATTATTTAATATGCAGATTACATATTAATTATTAAAAAAACGCGCAGATTTAGCAAATTTCGCATGTCAATGCAGGACATGCTTCCCAAACGTACTCAAATCCCATAATAAGTCTAATAACTAGCAAAACATCTAGAGATTGATCAGTCTGACGCACAATCTGTAAACAGCTCATAATGAATTTTCTTCCCATTATTTGCAGGAGAAGTGTTAAGAGTGCAAAAGTTTCCCTTTACATGGGGAAGAAGGAGCTCAGGCCGGTAACAGCGGCGAAAGGTTTCCTGAAGTTGCGTATGTCCCACGTCTTCAGCGTGTCGTCTCCTGAAAACACACACAGAACTGAATCAGAGCTGAATCAGCGTCATTGTGCGTCTGCGTGAGTCAGAGTCTGATTCCTCACACACTCAGGTCACTTCCACACCAAACACAAGACACATTATTATCCGCTTTGTGCTCGCATCGAGCATATTCCAGCGGATTCAATAAATTTGAGCATTTAAAACCCACAAATGCAGCTGTCAAGGTCAATGCAGAACAGCGGTGGGCGGAATGAATAAAATCATATGAATAATTTTATATCAAATTAAAGGAACACTCCCCTATTTTTGAAAATAGGCTCATTTTCC
>NW_015528431.1:0-746 GCF_001515645.1 Sinocyclocheilus grahami
TCTAATTGTTATTGTATTTCTGCATATCATTTTCCTGTGTAATTCTTTTTCACCCTGATCATTATTGAATCCTGTATTTTATTACTGAAATGTGGTCTATTTTTGTAGTATAAATAATAAACATTAATGTATGATGGATAACAACCTTGCATACTCACTGAATGATATAAATAAAACAAGAATATGCTTAATTAATTTTAGCATGTTGTAAAGGATATACATAAAGCTGCTGATATCTTTGTCCTTCAGACAATGACAATAAAACATAATTACTAATTTGCCAGCATTGCATTTATAGGAGTAAATGTATGTGGCATCCATGTGCATTATGGGAAGGTTAACATATTTATTTAGCCAGATAAGTTATTGTATGCCACAGTGTTCTGTAGGGGACACTAATGGCAAATCTGATAGCAGCATGCAGATTAATATTAGGTTCTGTTTTAGCTGTTTGTGAGAAAAGATTGATTAAAAATATGCATAAAATAGAAAAAGGGTCAAGGCTGTCTGGTAACATTGTTCTGTCTTCAGCAGGTTTCTATTTTATCTCACAGAGTAATGAGGAAACTGGATCGGAAAAATCAGTGAAAAAAAGATAAAATAAAAAGATAGAACTTGATAAAATTCTTGAAAAACTCTGCTGACGTTGCTTTATGCACAAAAAAGTTAGGAGATAAAGCTGTCTGATTTGAAGCGGTCTGTTTCAGATTTAGTGCTACAAATCGTATATGTCAGAGGAGGATTTT
>NW_015528432.1:0-746 GCF_001515645.1 Sinocyclocheilus grahami
AGCAGCCCAGCAGTTAAGCTATTACTGGGGAAAAGCACTTGTTTGCATGCTAAGTGTAACCATATTTAACAACTAATGCAAAAGAGTTGATAAAATTGTAATCAACAAAGTGGGTGCATTATGGATAAACGTGTTTGATAAGTAACAATGTTAATATAGATGAGCTTGATGCATCTATCCTGAAGCTAAACAAATGCTCCACTCTTCACCATAATGGTAACCCTTAAAACTGCTAACAGAATCTCTTTTAAATCTCAATATATCAGAACACAAAACACTATTAAGTCTCTCTGTTGTCTCAAAAAATAAAAACACATGAAATGCCACTTAATCTCCACAGTTACTGTCCATATTCAATTACATGCAAAGCATGCTGGGAACTGGAAATCCCCGGCCCAGTTTTAGCAAAGCTACATTAACGCTAATGAAAAGTTTCAATATAAACATATTTATTAAACATTTATATGACAAATGAGATTGAGTATGTGCAATAAATTAAAGTTGTGACACAATGTTCATGAATTGTGATGCATTAAAGTAGTAAATCGCAAAATCATTTTAACGAAAATGATGCTGTCAAGCTCTAAAAAATAAATAAATAAATAAATAAACTTATCTTATTACAGTAGTAGTCCATATGCCTTGTGTATGCTCTATTTTCTAGTTCATTGGTATTTAAAGGAACAGTTCACCAAAAACATAAACTTCACAATAATCCACACCACTCCAGTCCATCAGTTAACATC
>NW_015528433.1:0-745 GCF_001515645.1 Sinocyclocheilus grahami
AAAAATAAGCACATGACAACAGTTTAAGTGTTAAATGTTTATTGAAATCTATGTATGTATGTATTTTGTGAATTTTGCACTGTATTTGTTAAATTGTCGAGATCGCTAATCACACGTGAATTGCAACTTGCAGTTCAAGTGGCTGCAATATCCAATACACATGAGCCTGAAAGGGAAAGTTATATATTAGTTAATTATGCAAATGTTGTTGTTAAATTCTGGTAAACAAAGTTTATCGTAATGTAAGATAAATTCTTATCTGAAAGTATTTGTTTTTTTAGTTGAAAACCATGTAAAATTATTGTTTTATTGAATCGCTGGCTTGTTTTAAAAGGTCAGGTTTTTACGTGGATTGCTTTGGATGTTCCTTTGATGGCGAGCCACCCAGGTTAAATCTGAAGAAAGAAGAGGACAAGAGTTAAGAACATTTACACAATCTGGAACTTTCGCTTTTCTATTCAAGAGGAAAGGATTTTGGACACACTGTGGACAGTGAATTACTGCTACATCGTTGGAGTTGAGATAAGTGATTGAGAATCTGATCTTTATCTGGTATCAGAAAGTTTTTGGACAGATTTGAACTGAACTGTGATCTACTTCTAAAAGAGGATTCTTTAAGGAAATATTTATTTTTGTTCAGTGAATGTGGGTTGCATACCTGAATATAAGAGTTAGCTTATTGTGTAGGTAACTAAGTGTATACTACGGTGGCCGAGAAGTGCAAAACAAATCACAATTCTGAAAA
>NW_015528434.1:0-745 GCF_001515645.1 Sinocyclocheilus grahami
AAAAAAAAAATGTTTATGGCTTTCAAAAAGTGGCGGGGACAAAATCAACTTTTATTAAAAAAAAAGTGTTGGCCCCCAAATAACACCTATGCTCTATTGTATACTATTGCAAATATGCTTAAAACACCCCAAACCTCATATAAAAAAAACAGTAAATTAATTAATTGTGCTCAAAACACATGCTTTTAATTTGTGACTATGAAGTATTGTGAGTTGTAAGTTTTAAAAGTAAGAAAAGTCTCACAAGAAATACAAATAATAATTGATAGGAAGAACCTGAGCAGGATTAAGAATGTTAAAATTAGATATAAGTGTAAACTATAGAGGGTCCATGTTAAAACTAAAGAAACATCCAGATGAACATTACAAACTAATTTGAAATGATTACATAAAAAGTTGTAGTGGGCTAATTTGGACTGCACGTAGCCTTAACTGCTACACATGTACCTATATCTTTTAGCCACTATATTATTCACACATCTATATGTAAGGAGTTAATATGTAAGGTATAGCTCACCCAAAAATAAAAAGTCACTCATTACTTACCCACCCTGTTTTTTGTTTTGTTTTGTTTTTTCAGAACATGAAATGCTTGTCTATATATAATGAATTAATTTTTTAAAAAGACGGTAAAGTATCACAGAATTGTCCCATGATATGTTGGTCATATATTCCAATTGTTCTGGGAGTGTATGAGAGGGTTTGGTGAAAAACAAACCGAAATTTAGTTTAACAAAATAATTTA
>NW_015528435.1:0-745 GCF_001515645.1 Sinocyclocheilus grahami
TTTGGATAAAATTATCTGCCAAAATAATTTATATACTAATTTACTTACTTGCTTATAAAAACATAGTTTTAAAAGCAATTAAATATATACTAGGCAACATGAATGGCCAAAAAGTGGCAATTTGGTGAAACCAAATAAGAATAATTATTTCTGTTCTCAGGGTGACAGTAATTGCTTTTGTCAAATAGGGAAAAAAGTAGAGAACTTAATTAAAGGTTATTCTTTAGACAGGAATGTTAAAGACAAGACAATTTAAAGGCCCATTATTCAATAATTAGATACATGTGGAATAACTGCTATACAGTCGTCTTCTGGGGACATGATGGAATACGAAATGGAATACAGCTGTAGGATTAAATAAAAATGTTACAAACTTTTCTTTAGATTTTAATGTGATTAAGTTGTTTTGTTGATTTTTTTTGTTGTTGTATATTTACTTGAGATACTGAACGTCTTTATTGGGAATTGCACAATGACCAAAGGGACCTTTACTGTCCTATAATGAAATGGCTGACACACTGTTACCCTTAGGTTAAAAGAAGCAGCCCGTGTGGACATGATGGAATGTCTCATAGTTTCCAAAAGGAGACACAGCATGGCCCAGATTACGTCCCACCTGTCTCTCTCCTTCAGCAATTAGCTCAAGCCCATCCATTCTCCCCTGCTATATCTCCCTGTCTCAACATCTTCATATGTCCCTCTCTGCTTGGCTCTAATGGATGGATAGCTGCTTCAGTTCCCAGGT
>NW_015528436.1:0-745 GCF_001515645.1 Sinocyclocheilus grahami
AAAATTCAAAATAAAATTGAATATAGAGATGCTCAAACTAACAACCGCAGTATGTCCAATAATAAATAACCAAATATTAAATAAATAAAACTTAACTTAGAGATGCTCAAACAACAGTACTGTTTAATAATAAATAATCACATCATAAATAAAATTAATATAGAATAAAATAAAATAATATCGAGATGATCAGACTAACAACTGTAATAATGAATAACCGATAATAAATATTTTTTTATTAAATAAAATTTCGTACAGAGATGCTCAAACAACAGTACTATGTTTAATAAATAATAAATACATTTATACAATTATTTTTTTAAATGATCAAAAATTCAAAATAAAATTGAATATAGATATGCTCAAACTAACAACAGCAGTAATATGTCCAAAAATAAACAAATAAAATGTAAAGAAATAAATCTTAATACATGCTCAAACAACAGTTCTATGATCAAAAATACAATCTAATAATAAAACTAATTAAATATAGAGCTGCTTAAAGTAACAACAGTGCTATGTGCAATACTAAATAATAAAGAAACAAAACAATAATAAATAATTTAAATTAAATGTAATAAAGAGATGCTCAAAGCAACAGTTCTATGATCAATAATAAATAATCAGTTAATAAATTAATATAGAAATTCTCAAACAGTAATGTCCAATAATAAATAAATATAAATAAATACAATTTTATTTAATATAGAGATGCTCAAACTAACAACAGTATTATGTCCAGTAA
>NW_015528437.1:0-745 GCF_001515645.1 Sinocyclocheilus grahami
ATGAAGTGTCCCCAACTAAGCAAGCCAGAGGTGACAGCGGCAAGGTACCAAAATAACAACATATAAGCCCGGTTTCATAGACAGGGCTTAGGCCTAAGCCAGCATTAGGCTATAGTTCAATTAGGACATTTAAGTAACGTCTCTTATAAACAAAAAGTATTACTGGTGTGCATCTTAAGACAAAACAAAGGCACTGACGTTTTAAGCTCAGTCAGTGCAAGTTTCTTTCAGTTGAAACAGCTCAGATTTACATTTTAGTCTAGGACTAGGCTTAAGCCTTGTCTGTGAAACCGGGAAATCACATTACGAAATAACATATTTTGCTAGATGTTGCCGTTCATCATGGTTTTCATCTTGGTTATAAAAATTAGAAACCGTGCTCGAACAGATACCATCTGTGAATTATATACCATTAATAAAACTATAAAACAGCCTAATATACCTAATTTACAGATTTTTTTATTTACATTATTTAGATTTATTGATGATAATTAGTTGGTATACAGTATTTACTATATATACCAATGGTATAATGATCGTAACCATATTTGAGAACCTCATTTTTTTAAATAATAAATAATCTAACTAAATAAAAAAATGACAGAATAGTTACAAATAAATAAATACATTTGTAACAATAAATCGTCTCATATAGTGACTTATTTAAAAAAAATAAATGCCACTCTATTAAACAGATTTACGGTTATACAAACCCAATTCCAAAAAAGTTGGGACACTGTACAAA
>NW_015528438.1:0-745 GCF_001515645.1 Sinocyclocheilus grahami
GCTACTGTATGCAAAATAAACTATTTATTCTATCGAAGACGATATTTGTTTTTAATGTCTTAATTAAAAAATTATGCCCTCTCAAACATAACAGAATGCGCCTTTTTCTTTCTTTAAAGCATTCAAAACAAAGTGTTTTCTACAATAGTAAATAATGCAGACAAAACATTCTAGTACACGCACCTATTACGCAACTGAAAGGTAAAACCATGAGTGCGCCTGACATTCAAAATAATTTTAAATAGCATAAATGCGCCCTCTAGTGTTTCTGATGGAATTACACGCAGCCTGCTGTAGTTTCTCAAAGTAATCACTCGCACGTATACAGCAGGTCTACAGTTCAACAGGTCCGATATAGTCCATAAATCCGCTCCCTTTAGTCAAACAAATATATCTTCTTTATATGTAATGACCTCATGCACTCTTTTAAATTATGTCATAGCAACACACCCAGTGTGCTGCTCTGATAGGACTGTGGCACATTGAGCTAAAACATCATAAAAACCCCAGAGTAAACTTATGAAGGGTGTTTCTCGCATAATGAGCTGTCAAATGATTTTATTACTGAATCTGTTGATACTCTAAATGAAATGAGATTAATCTTTTATCTTTATTTGCTCTTCTCTCCTGTAGTCTTTGCCCTCCCAGTCCACTCCAACTTACTCCTGCATGTTGCCTCCTTCTCCTTCTGCCCTCCCCCCTCTTTCCCGTAAATTTGACTCCTCATCTTACACCTCTCCCCCCC
>NW_015528439.1:0-745 GCF_001515645.1 Sinocyclocheilus grahami
ACTTCCGTGTTGGCTTCACGAGAGAAAGCGGGAGGTTGCCGCTTGGGGACGAGTCTAAATAATTTTCCGTGGTAATCAACATTGTGCCACAAATGCTTTCAAGTTTTGAAACATTTTCTACAGGGAAAGTCCAGTGTGAAAAGCAATCCACAGCAGTTCCTCGAAATGTGGAGAACGTGCTCCAGTTGGACATCAGACATAAGGAAATTAAATTAGAAAGACACTGAGAGTGAATGAGAAAAAGGAGGTTTGGAATCAAAAGCTTTGACTTTTCGGCCAAAGGAATGTTTCTTCGACAACAGCGCTCACGATCCTTCTGTTTATTTTCTTTCCCAGGAGGCTTAAGTGCGAGAATTTGCAGATGTAAAAGGTTCACTTCAGTCCCCAAAATATTTCAAAACTGCCTATGAACATAGTTATGTTTTTTCACCAACTCTGAAAGGTGCTTTCGTACCTCAAAACTCTCAAAATAGACTGACTTACCTCGCCTGCAGAAACATAGACATTACACCGTCTGTGCAGGCTTTAAACCTAAACTCTCTCTCAAACACACGCCCCTTTCAAACACACTGCGTCCCACTGTGCCACTTGGAATGTCCCGAATGCTGCCAGCAGCGATATTAAAGGAAGTCATCAATAGCATGCTTAGCATAGTTGCGTGCTATTGGGCCATGGGCCGGCTTATTGAGATGTGTGCGTGAGCTTAACCTCTGACCTCTGAGACTTCATACAAAACACAGACTGC
>NW_015528440.1:0-745 GCF_001515645.1 Sinocyclocheilus grahami
TTAAATTATGGTAGGGATTCTGTATCAAAACGTGAAAGTAACAACATATAATTATAGTAAAACATAGCTGTTAACGCTTTAAACAGGGTTCGTATAAATATTTAAGAGAGAATTTCAACTTTTCCAGCACTTTCAAGCAGCGGCAGTCTGTGCTTTTCAAAGGGTGGGGAAGCTGCTTATAATAAACCATGTTTATAAATTGAATAAAATTATTCATTATTGTTGCAAAGTAATCAGATGTACATTACGCGCAAAAACAGCTCAGATGTGAACTATAGCAGGATAAACCGAATGGGAGACCATAGCAAATTGTTTCTATTTGCTCCAATGGCAAAAGAAAATATGCATTATTGCATTTCCAAAAGAGAGAGGACAAAACTGATTAATAAAGTAAATAAATACTTGACATACTACATAAAGATTGTGCTACATAAAGATTTAAGTCATGGTGTCTAGTGATGTAAATGAAAGGCCTAAATGAAATAGTAAATGTATGTTTTTCCAACTAGAAATGAGGAAAAAGTACAGTTAAACAGTTTCTTTAGTACTTGAGGAAAATACAAATACCCCCCAAAATATTGTACATGTAAATAAATGTATCTACGGTAAAGATCTCATGCTTGAGCATCAATAAATCACACACAAAAAAGACTGGTACGTGTGTGGAGAGTTTCTTTATTCAGCATACTTAAATAAAAATGGCAAATTCTCAAAAGCTAAAGAAACAAAAGCCTCCACAAAGTCG
>NW_015528441.1:0-745 GCF_001515645.1 Sinocyclocheilus grahami
AACTAATCCAAGAAGTCACAAGAAAACTAACTTTTTCTTTCTCGCACTCGTGCTCGTCTCGCTCATTTTCTTATTTTTTTCAGAACACTCCATCCTCCCCTTTTTGAAAAAAAACCCTTTTCAAAATAAAGGTCCTTGAATACCTCCACATTCCTTTTAATCTTTGCCTTATTCACTGACACTTGTATGTCAGTATCTTATATGCCTTCATTTGACTGTGTATGCTGATGTTTGGTTTGGTGTTCTGCCAAACCGCAGTTTTTAGTCCTTGTTTTGTTTTTATGTTCTGATGTCAGTTACTTATGTATGCTGGACTCTTGAGGTAATTCTCATAATGTATGGAGGGCCCATGTTTTCCTGGGGTTATTGTGAACACGGCTTCCTTGAGCATAACTTTAGGATACACTTCATGCCAGTGTCAGGGCTGTATGTAGTCAGCACACACAATAAAGACACAGAAATAATTGTAACATACAGAAGTTATCAATAATCAAGAAAAACGCATAGGTGACTGAAGGAGATAATAAAGTTTAAACACACCATGTAATGACAAGAACCGACAAACACAACTGAGAACACTGGGCTATATATTCAAAAGACAAACACAGGCAACTAAATGATAAACAGGTATAACTAATTACAGTAACTAAGCACATAAAGGGAGAACAGGACTAGACTGGGCCTGTTTACATGTGTTTTCTCTGATCGGATAGCTATCCAATCGTGAAAAGACCAGGTGTAAATG
>NW_015528442.1:0-404 GCF_001515645.1 Sinocyclocheilus grahami
CTCTCAACCTCAAGCATTTCCTCCCCTCTTGTGGCCTTCCTCATCACTTGAATGCACCAGGTGTCTGTCTCGCTGATGCAGCTTGACGATTTGGCCTAGATTCCCACAATCCAATCAGGACCCTCTTCTCCCCGACTCTGGTTTCAAACAGGGAGCCCACGCTGATGCTGACAGCTCTCCGTTGTTCCCGGAGGAGGTCTGAAATAGTTATTTACCTAGGTCTGAGTGGAGAATCTACAGCTTTCTGATCTCCAGTAACATTAGTATCTGAGAGCTGTCAGTTTGTGTTAATGATTTTGCAGGATATTCTATGTCAATGGACTGTTTTATTATTCTATCATACTGTTCTCCTCACGCACTAAACCTGCCCTCCGGCAAGAGTTCATCCAACAACTGTGATGTGC
>NW_015528442.1:19543-20288 GCF_001515645.1 Sinocyclocheilus grahami
CTTAATACAAGGAATGTTCCACATATGGACTGCCACATATGTTCTGGAGAGAGAAAAAAAGCATCAAATATTGTCTGATGGTTGAATTTCCAGGTTTTACATTTAAAGACACAACAGATGTTTTGTACAGTAGGTGATTTGTCTCTGATTGGCTAACAGCTTTTGATACCACGATAATCCGAATGATTCAGTTGTACAATACAGACTTTATTTACCAGACAATCTCTGCGCATAATTTCTAGTTTTAATAGCTTACAAATTGTCAAAAGACACGTTGATCTTGACAAGTCTATACTGTATACATTTTTGAGTGATGTATGAATGATCAAGCACAAACAGCTCTTAAAATGTCATGCCGATTTAGCGTGTATTGATGATTTGATGCCATTTCTGTCAATCACATAATATTAGAGGCTTCATCTCTTAAGTATTTAAAGTGATTAAAGTGTGGACACATTTTCCAGGGACATTTGTGTATGCGTAGGTGCATGTGTCTTATTTGACAGATTTGTGTGTACACATATTTAACACTCATTGCAAATGCATTACGTGTCCTCCCTGAAGCACAATGCACACATGCCAGGATACCTATGACCTCATGCAATCAACTTTAGGCTCTGAGGTTCCCCAATTGGCTGTTGTGTGGCTTTAGGATGCTGTGATTGTGTTGATCGATGAGAAGAGGGGACAGCGATGAAGACTGAAGAAGCAGAGATTACTCTCAACCTCAAGCATTTCCTCCCCT
>NW_015528443.1:0-745 GCF_001515645.1 Sinocyclocheilus grahami
AATCATAAGGTTGTGTTTATCTGTATGAATATATATCTCAAAATACATTTGGATGTAATTGGTCAAATTCTTGCTGTTTAATCAGTAATAAGCACATGCTTTCGAATGTTTACATTGAAAAATGTATACAGTTTCTCTGAGTTATGAGAGTGTCTGTAAATATGAATACAGCTCAAAAGAGTAAAAAATTATGATCACTCAATGGCTCCATCTAGTGGCTAATAGTCCAAACTAGTCTGGTCTTCCTTACAATTACAGCCCATGACGTCAAAACCACTTACCCACAAACCATTTCATCAGGACCAATTCTTGACTAGAACACAGAAGTCCAGAAATGCCTTTATGAAATGTAACTGACTGATAGAATGGAATAAATTGAATCATTGTGCACAAATTAAGTGTTTTTTTTATTGATGTCTTACTATATTCAAGTTACACAGTGAGAAGAGAGAAGTAGGCTATTTATAATTAAAAACTTAATGCAATTTATTTTTGAGTAGTACATTTTACTGATTATTTACAGATATATATCTGTATCTATATTGTTTATCAACTGATGACCTCCTGCATTACATCCATGGCCCTCTGGGGGGCTTTGACCCACAGGCTACAAAACAACTGTGTTACAGAAATAACCAAACAGACTTACATACCAGGGTCAGGAAGACAGAGAGGCCATAATCTTATAATAATAAAAGCTTATTGTAGGGTGACCATACGTGCCATTTTCCCAGGACGCGTCCTG
>NW_015528444.1:0-745 GCF_001515645.1 Sinocyclocheilus grahami
AGTCTAAAATCAGCTTATATTGAAGCCAATCTGCCAAAACGACAGCTTTATGATGTAATAGAGCTGGTAACCCACCTCCGCAGAAGATCAACGTCTGCTTCTGCAGCACTGCCTGTTTACTGTTTATTTAAGAAAAACAAAATCTAAAATGACAATATACAACTTAAAATGAATTAAAATACTAACCTCCTGTCTTAGGGAGAGTGTCAGAGGTCTGACAGCCAATCAGAATGGCTCATTATGAATGATGTGGGCGGTACAAATATTATGCAACTTGTCACCGGTTGTTTTTCCCCGTGGGTTAAAGTTGTGGCATATTTGTATTGAAATATTTTATCCATTTTACATTCTACCGAGGATAAAACTGCGCTAGATGATGAGTTTTGTGAGAGATGAGCCTTTGAGCTCCTTTATGAAAACAGAAAAACGTGTTTATACTGTATAGTGACTTTCAATATGAAATTGTGTATAATGCATATCAGTATTTTAGGTATACGAGTGGCATATTTTGCATTTTGATATTTGGAATATTGTCATTAGGCTAGTTTTGTCACACAAAATCATTCATATTAGTGAAAAAATATGCCCAGTTATATTATATATAAATATAATTTAGTAATTATATATAAAAATATAACTCTTATTTGTACTATAGTGGTCGACAAAGAAGGGCTTATGAAATTAACTTTTTGTTTTGTGCATGTGTGTGTGTGTGTGTGTGTGTGTGTGAGAGAGAGAGTGTGTG
>NW_015528445.1:0-745 GCF_001515645.1 Sinocyclocheilus grahami
AAGAGTTAACCCCTCACCCTGTGATGGAGAGAGGCCCATGGGATAATTTGTAAGAACATTTAGGTTCAAAAAAATTTTTTTGCTGTTCAAAGGGATTTTTTTTGTCTTTATGTTCAAGGACTCATGCATCTGTGTCAGAACAATTAGACAAATCTGAAAAAATATCAATATAATAATATGATACAATTGATGATGATACAAGTTTGTTAAAATGGTCGGAGTGAGGTAGTTTTGCCGAAAGTCTTGGGGTAAGTTGAGCCAGTGGCTCACCCCTTCTTATGATTATAAAGTACTATTTTACTGTATTCTACATATTTTATAAATTTTAGACCAAACATTTTTGATTGTTTTTTGTTTTGAACTTGATTTTCTTGAACTTGAACATTTTAAATAGGCCTTGTTTATGAAAATTGCCCATTGAAGTGTGAATTATGAAACTGTATTTTCCTGCTTTTAGCCCAGTTTTTTTAAGGTCAACTGCAGTCAGTTTTTTCTTTTTTTCATTGGTCTTGAGCGTCTTGAGCCACAGGCGAGGAAAATCCCTGGATGAACGGTCAGTCATTTTTCAGTCAAGAGTCATTTTTATTGAATTTCTCTTCCTTTGATATAGCCTTTGATATTTGAAAAATGTTCAGTTTTACCAGCATAATCAATGGCACAGTTTAACTCCATGTGGCTCAAATTGAGCCAAGAGAGCACTCTTTTTTTTTGGAAAGCCATATTTTGAAAGCAGTTTATTTTAGAT
>NW_015528446.1:0-745 GCF_001515645.1 Sinocyclocheilus grahami
TAAAATAGCATGTAGACAGACTGTCATTATATATATTATAATGATATTGCAACGCTAAAAGAATAAACAAATGAAATGCTATTGTACCTATTAAAAATGTTTGTCTAAATTGTTATGTATAATTTTGTTCTTTTACATTTTAGACATATTTTAGGTCTGCTGCCATCATAACAATGAGGTTCAAATAAAAACACAATAGTTAGCAACAAAGAGCAACACATAATTCAAATGGACACTTTTACCAGCAATGAAGGAAACTGAAAACATTAGCTGGGCCACACCCACATTTCCCCTCCATGAAAACCTCTCAATTTAAAAAACAATGTATTAAACATTGAAGCATTACTAAACCACACCTGATTATGAACTAGGAGGTCAAATCTGACATAACATGATTGAGTGACATCAAAGATTAATAACATTAAAGATTGGCTGGTTTCTAGGTTTCACAGGTTTCTATTTAAAGCACTCTTACCTCTGTGGATTTACAGCCTCACTGAAGATGGCCAAATGAGTGTCAGAGCCATTATTGTTCACTACCTTTAGGTACAGTATCTGTACAATAAAACATAATAGGATGTGAATGTAAATTGGTAAAATAAATCATTTTTGGACAAGTAAAATGTGCACATTGCACAGTCAAGAAACGTGAGAAAATTCTTAACTTTCTAACTTAACCATCTATTCCTCCCAAAAAAAATTGTACCTAGGTTACAGGTAAAAACAAAACAGCACTTGAAACAAT
>NW_015528447.1:0-745 GCF_001515645.1 Sinocyclocheilus grahami
AAAAAAAAAGGAACAGTCATTTTCTAGTACGAATGTTGGACTTTATTTACATTTACTCCCGAGACATAAGCTTCTGCTTCTTTAGTTTCTTCTGAGAAACCTGTGAAAAAAAAAAAATTGGTTAAGGAGTGTTCACCAACAGCAGTTACTAAGATATCCAGTCCTCCGCACGTTTAACGCACAGCGGCTGCTCAGAATATGATTACTTTCATCACAAATCCAAAGGTGTCCTAAGTGGTCATCACTACAGCCAAGTGTACAGTTTTTTTTTTTTTAAGAAAAACATTAATGAACATACCTTTTTCTTCTGAGAAACCTCCTCCTCTGGTTTGGGAACGATCTGCTCCTTCTCAGTGAGGATCATTTCGATGTGGCATGGGGAGCTCATGTAGGGGTTGATGCGTCCGTGTGCACGGTAGGTACGCCTGCGCATCTTTGGGGCCTTGTTCACCTGGATGTGCTCAATCACCAGAGAGTCCACATCCAAACCCTACAAGATCACAAAGAGTGTTGATATAAAGTCCATATGCAGTGAAAGCTGCATTCATGCAAGCTAGATTTGAAATCATACACTTAAGCAAAGATACAGTCCAATTCTAAAGAGACTTATTCACAGTTTAATGGTTCATACGGTCTTACCTTGAGCTCAGCGTTGCTTTCTGCATTCTTCAGCATGTGGAGCAGGAACTCAGCACTTTTCTTAGGCCAACGTCCCTGAGTCCAGTCATGCTGCTTGGCCTAAAAA
>NW_015528448.1:0-745 GCF_001515645.1 Sinocyclocheilus grahami
TAAAATCCTTTAATGCACGGCTAGCCGTTGATTATCCCTTACTTATATAGGCTCAAATTAATTATATATAAATATTATTTATTTTTTTAATAATTATTACAAATATCTGCAGCCAATAATTAATCAAAACCTAATCACTTCGACCTAGTGAATGTCTTTGTTGCACATTTATAATAAATCCTGTTTCCTTGATGAAAGTTGATTGATTGATTTTTCCATCCTAAATATATCGAGTTGTACTGCATTTATTATTTATATTTGGCATTGTTTTTTTATAGCAAATCAGAACAGACCTGCAACCTACCAGTGAAATAACATATAATGCATAATTATAATTAATACATTTTTATGCACCTGAAATAATCATAATTTAGACCGTTTCCACCCCCTCTCTGACCCTTGGAATTAAACAGGTGTTTTTGCTCTGATTTCTATGTGATTTCAAACGACCGCTCATCGGGTTGAAGTTGGCTCTGAGGGCCGGGAATGAGAAGGACGAGGGGGAGACTGCAGATACGGTGGGCTGCTGCTCTCTGCGTGTGGAGCGCATCTGCGCCCTCAGATGGACGGACAGGACTACGTGGTGGAGCTGGAAAAGACTACATCCATTACTACAACAAAGTCCCCGGGGAGAAAAGTGTGAGACAATCTAAATATGTTCCACATATTGGTGATATTTAAAGAGATAGTTCACCCAAAACTATCATTAATTACTCACCCTCGTGTTGTTCCAAACCCGTAAGAC
>NW_015528449.1:0-744 GCF_001515645.1 Sinocyclocheilus grahami
ATTGCTACAAATATACCCGTGCAACTTAAGACTGGTTTTGTGCTCCAGGGTCACATTTTACAGTAAATGTAATGTAATGATAACTTATATTAATAATCCAAAAACTAAAATGAAATATACCATAATTCATACCACTGCACATGATTTCAAATGCATTTTATTCAAATCATTTCTAAAAATAAAACATCCAGACCCGACAGACCATGTGTGGCTCAGTTTATTCAGCTCTTTCCCCATATATTTTAAACTCACAAACATTATGAAAAGCAACAAGCATTTATTTCACAGCTAAGCTATGCTCTCTTCCACATGTGCGTTATACGGGAAACAGATAGATTTTTCCATCAGACATTTTTGAAAAATAGCTATTTAGTATTTAGAATCTCACAAAATTTAAAATCTCACTAAATGTTCACTTTTACAGATTAAAGACAAGTCATTTAGTAGACGTCTTTCACAAACTCGCACTGAGGCACAGGAGAGGACAACAGAAGTTTACTTGGAGGACACTTCATCAAATTTAGGCTCTGTAAATACAAAAAAGGGATAATGTTAGTCAAATGCACTGTAAAAAAAAAATTTAAACTTTAGGACAAATGCTGTCACAGTCAAACAAAACTGAAATGTCATACCTAAAACTAAGGGCTAAAATCAATGCAACAACTACAAACTGCACTGTGTGAACTATCTTGTATTCTAAAGGAGTACTGAAACTAAGAAAAGACGTTTACACACCAGGGAATT
>NW_015528450.1:0-744 GCF_001515645.1 Sinocyclocheilus grahami
GATGGGATAAATGCAGAGCACTAATTCCTAGTATGGGTCACCATGTCACTTCACTTAATAAATCATCATATTTTTGGACTATAGAGCCAAAATATCAACCCCTACAAACTTGAACTAGTATTGTAACTCATCTTAGTTCCAAAATTCAATGGGTTTAGTAACATCTTGGATCAAAGGAAAGTGTCCTCAGGTTTATTGTGTGTAGTAAGACCACATTAGCACAGGCTTAATGGACTGCTTTGTAGTGATGCTCTGACCTGCTTGTGTGGATTTCCGTCGGGCTTTCTTAATATCCTCCTCTGTTTTGTTGCTCAATTTGATCTCAAGCTGCTGTGTTTTCACTTCAAGATCCTTCTGTCTGTCCGCAAGAGCCTTCCGTGCCTGCAAAACAACACAAAGCAATGTAAAACGACTAACCTTTAGCTTAAATAAATAGGTTGAATCAATCTCAAAAGGTCAAACCAAAATTTGAGAGACTTTCTTTTCATTCTCTATGTGATTTGCAATTTTTTCAACTCTAAATTGAGACATCTAACTGTTTTGTAATTTTCTATTTTCTACCAAGCAGAAGCTGGAGCTACTACTGTTGTTACTAGATGTTCCCACTCTGCTGCATACAATCAGATAAAGCAATGAATCATGTGAGCTTCACTGTCTGTACTCCCAGTGATAGCTGCCGCATTGCGAGGCAGTTAAACTGTGTTCAACTTCGTTGCATAGCCGATGGTCACTGTTGCTCATGTC
>NW_015528451.1:0-744 GCF_001515645.1 Sinocyclocheilus grahami
CAATGACCGCTCCTATCGATGTCTCACTGCATAAATATTCATGCTTTGACTGAATGACTAATGAATTTGAAGAAAACAAAAGCAGTGTTTGTGTTTTGACGCGGCGTCAGCCGGTGTGCTAGTTGTGAAGGCGCTAGTTTACTTCTTTGACTACAAGTTACGACTTGTCTAGAAATGGTAACACATTAGACCCGTTTTGAAACATTCCGGCTTCAGTCAAGTGTTACTTTGCTAGTCGTAAACTCGTGCGCCGCTGTTTGGATGGATTTAAGGGCTGTGTCTCAACACTTAGTGAGCTGCCTACCTGGACGGCGGTTTTGGGCACTTGTTTTGGTATATCTTTACAAAAGAGTACTGCGTGTACAGTGGTGCTAATACCATGGTAGGTTGATGTATGGTCAATGACATTGAAATCATTTTGTCTGGATCTATTAAGTCATTATATAGCCTGTCATGCTGAGACGGGGAAAAAGTGTCGTTTCATTTTTCTTTCTTTCTTTCATTCATTCGTTTTTTTAATTGATTTTTTTTATTAGGTATTTTGGGTTTAAAAAACTTGACAGTTTTTACTTTTTACGTTTTATATTTTAACTCTTATATTATTAATAATAACTTTTATTTAAAATAAAAAAAATTAACAGATTATGGGTAGGGGTGCTCTGATCAGGATTTTTGAGACCGATCACAGAAAGCAGTATCTACCGATACCGATCTTTTTAAAACCTTCTTTTTATAATTTATAGC
>NW_015528452.1:0-744 GCF_001515645.1 Sinocyclocheilus grahami
AAGCAATAATCAACCAAGTTTATTCCACTTATTTCCAGGAACCATGGCTTTGCCTTGTCTTGTTTGGGTTGAGCCTCTTGATGGGGTTGCTTCTGGCCGGAACACCAAGTTCCAGAGGCTGCACTGGTTTCAGACCCAACCACAAGGGTAGTGAGAGAGTGAAGTGGAGAAATAGAGATGTGGTGTACTCTTCATTCTCTGACAGGGTGGATGGGTATGGCCTTGACAGTGATTTTGCCCTAGCATTTCTATGGTCAGTGGTTTTTCTATTTCCATTACCCACTGAAAGAGTGTTTTTTGGTCCTCTCTAATGTGAAAATGAGACTAGGTTAGCTAAACAGGCGTCATAAAGTAGAAAACATCAACAATAGTGGGAAAACCCCATGTCGTCATGCAAAAAGGTTTAATGAAGGAGCCTGAGTTGTTTACAATGTGTGAAAAGAGCCTTTCCAGAGGTCCAGAAGCTCCATCTGGAAATCTTCTCATTGTTTGTATTTCTTGGAATACACTCTACATCTTTATGTCTATGTTTGCGCAAGTGTCTTTATGTGCATTTTCCCCTCATCCAAGATCACATTTCCTCGCCTCTGCGGTTTGTCTGCGAAAGCTCTCGCAGGGACTGTGAGATCGAAGTTGATACTGAAAATAACCCATCAAAAGACAGGACACAGAGTAGAGATATTTGGATGAAAAGGCAGAAGAGGAGAGGAGAGGAGAGGAGAGGAGAGGAGAGGAGAGAGAAAA
>NW_015528453.1:0-744 GCF_001515645.1 Sinocyclocheilus grahami
AGCATTCAATGCTGAGGAGGTCTCAAGCTTAGACGCTTCAGAAGGACTGGTCTAGGAAGTACGTAGCCTCACAAGGATGCAGCCTTCCAACTGTGAAGCGTCACTTGTTTAGTTTCTGAATGAATCAGTGTTTTTGAACAAATCGGTTGAATGAATGATCCAGTGACACACTCATAAAACAGCGCAAAGCTAATTGTTGTGTAACGTGGTTTATTTGTTAGGTGTGCTCCTCAATAGTCCAGTCTTTCAGCGCTGAGAGAATTCCCCAAGACTCAAAGATCTGTGTTACTGTCCAAAACCACCAGGTAAACTAGCAGATATATTTTATGTATCTCAGAGCAGTGCCACATTACTCTTAACTAGTGTACAGCTAGTGCCATTTTAAATCTTATATAGGATCATCATTTTAAAATGAGTTCACATTTTGTCTTTGTTCCTGTCAATGTGCTTTCGTAACCTGTCTGTGAAGACTGCTTATGAAGTTCAGGGCAGGTTGTGGACTGGAAATGATGAAATACTTGCAGCCTTTGGTCAAGTACAACTTCATGACCTAACTACATCTCAGCAAGGTATTACAATGAAAGCCAACCTGTCCCAGCTGTTTCAGGTAAACAATGATTTTATTTTTATTTTTACTTGCCTCTTTACTTTACCCCCCCATGTGAAATACCTGTTTACAGTTTGCCAGTAAACCGTACACTGCTGTGAAAAAGTGTTTGCCCCCCCCCCCCCCCCCCCCCCCCC
>NW_015528454.1:0-744 GCF_001515645.1 Sinocyclocheilus grahami
CAATAGCGCACCAGTGGCAATGATGGGACGGGCCGGTACGTGCACTCTGATGATAGAGACCTCTGCTGATGAACCCCTGACATGACTCCTGCAGATGTGACAGTATTTCACAGCTCACTGACGCCTCTATAATTAAATGCCCTGTTAAGCAGCACTCCAGTGCAGCACTCGCCACAACAGTCAAAGAGTGAATACAGTCCACTAAATGAATAAACTTTTTAATGAGCTCTTGGCTTTCTCATATAGTCATTGGCTGATAAACGATGCGCTTCGTGTGCTTGGTTCGTGTCTTAACAGCGCTGTTCTTAATTTATGCGGCCCACCGTTTGTTCAGTGATTAATTGAAATGCTCTGCAAATGTGTGTGTGAAATTACATCTATTTATAGAGTCTGAGAGTGTCAAACAGACACCAAATGTTTCTCTTTTGCATTCTTTTCTAATGTAATGCAACATTTCTCCTTAGCAACCTAAAATTTTACAGTTGCTTATCAAGTGCACTAATAGACCCTTATTTCTTGGTGATCTTTAACCTTTCTTAACTTTTGACTTTATTTTGTATTGTAAACCTCATCTCTACTTGATCACTTTACCTGAAGCCTGCTTGCTTTAGCCTGTTTATTTCAACACCATTGTTAAAAGTTAAAAATATTTATGAGTTGATTCCCTTAAGTTGCACATTCTGTTGCCATTAAGTATTGATGCCTATATATCATTAATTTTCTTATTCATCAAATAGAAGCATC
>NW_015528455.1:0-744 GCF_001515645.1 Sinocyclocheilus grahami
TTTTTTTTATTTTGTACACATGCATTCTGAAACTCATATCCACACTCTCAGTTACATAAAAGCAGGAGTATGTACACTATTGTGGATGCACATTTACAGTATTTGCACATTCACTAAAGATTCGGAACAATTTCTTTAGAAACAAGGGGCGGTTTATGCGGACGACCAGCTTACTGTATATACTAGGAGTTGCTGTCCCCTAGTGGAAGTTTTCGGTATGAAAGTGTTTGTTAGCAGGCTGCTAATCAGCAGTTTTTCTTTCATATCTCCTGATATTTCACAAGTGTTCATGCACTCAAACATAAAAGGGACAACAAGTACTAGTTAAAATTCAAAGGATTTTTTTTAAATTGTACAAAAAAAGCTAACTTTGCTGTGTTAACAAATTCATAAACCTGCATTGCTAAATAAATACCACTGCAGTGGGATAATTTGGAACCAAGCCCTGTGGTGCATGCTACTGTGGGCGTGTTGTGTTGCCTGTTTGCTCACAAATTGGCCTATTTTCAGTGGATGCAACAGAGTATTAGTCTAAACAAGCAGCAGGGACAGAACGCTAACTCAGCAAAATCTCCTCTCAATGGGAATGCAAATAAAAACAAGATGCAAAGCAAAGCCTTTGATTACAACTCACTTTCTTTACCAAAGAAAGTCCCTGAGCAGAAAGGAAAAAAGAAATATATAAGAAAAAGAAAAAGAAAGGGAACTTTGTATTTGTATAAGAATCTCTTTTGTAATATATTA
>NW_015528456.1:0-744 GCF_001515645.1 Sinocyclocheilus grahami
TCTGCATGAGCATGAAGGTTATGAGGAATTTAAAAGTGGACTTTAATTTTAGCTTATGACACATAAAACACAGAACTCCGATTCTGGAAGTCGCTGTGTCCTTGAAGTGTTTTAAACTGATATAAAAGAGTTTATGGCATCTCGAATCTGTGGTAAAATTTTGAGTTTTTTTTTTTGACAGACTCTCCCAGATGTTCCAGTTTTTTGTTTCCTACACCTGTGTTGTCACATTCATGCTGACACTATTTTGTCCTAATGCAATTGTCTATCTATGTTCTGTGTAGAGGTGGACATCTCCTCTGATCTGCTGAGCTCTGGCTTCACCTCCTATAAGATCCGAGATCTGCTATATGGCAGAACCTATATATTTTCCATCAGACCGCTTTATGGGGAAGTGGAGGGTCCGGTCACAGCCATCACTAAAAGGATCTGTAAGGCCTATCTCTGCAAATCTCATTAGCATTATAGTTTTTTTAAATGTTGCTATTATTTATTTATAATGTTGCACTTATATTGTAAGGCATGATTGATGTACAGGAAAACTGGAAATTATTGATTAGACACATCTGGTGTAAATTTTGTTCTGTGTTCATAAAAGAGTATGTCTTTGTGCTGAATGCTGATTAGGGAAGGAAAAGTTTTTGAAACTCATTATGTTGGAACGTTTATTTTTAAAACACACTTCTGTTCAAATGTTTGGGGTCAGCAGTGTGTGTGTGTGTGTGTGTGTGTGTGTGTGTGTGT
>NW_015528457.1:0-743 GCF_001515645.1 Sinocyclocheilus grahami
CGTTTACACACTGCCTCCGAAACTTTCGTCCATCATAAAAAAATTTGTATCAGGTTTGTTTTTCTGCGTTTTCGCATCCGTAGCAAGCATTTTGGTAGGAAAGGATGACGAATACGAAAAAACACTTTCGGATATTTCGGACTCAGTGTGCAAGGACCTTGAGTCCAAATTCTCGTCTGAAATATTAGTAATGTATGACGAATACAAAAAAACACATGAAAATTTGAGACTCTGTGTGCAAGGACCTTAAGGCGTAACTCACCGGCAGCGGCTGATGAAAGCAGACCGCTCTTCACAACCTCCACCTTCAAGGCCGGCCTCTTGAGGTTGCTGAGCTCTCCGGCGCCCTCCAGCAGAGCTTTATACGTGCCGATCTCGCGCTCCAGCTGGACCTTGGTGCTGAGGAGCAGCTGGTAGTCGCGGCTCTGCTGCAGCGTGTTCTCGCGCACCGAGGTGAGCTCGCCCTCCAGAGCGCCCGCCAGCTGAGCCAGAGAGAAGAGCTGAGCCTGGTACTGAGCCTGCGCCTCCACCAGACGCTGCTCCAGATTCCCCTTCTGCAGCACAACACAAGTGATCCGCAATTAAACACACATCTGACGCCAGGGCATCCATTTAGCATGATGTGCATGATCAAATACAAAATAATTCTGCATTAGCATACGGACTATACTCTAATAATCATTAGTAAACTTAGCACAAAAGATGTCTCTTCTGCTCACCAAGGCTGCATTTATTTGATCAAA
>NW_015528458.1:0-743 GCF_001515645.1 Sinocyclocheilus grahami
TGTGGTTACAATTATTCATGAGACTGTACAATGCATTATAAGGTGTATTACAAGGCATAATTAATGCATTAAAACTACTTTTCTAACGCATTATACATAAAGGCTTTAAGTAAAAAGTTACCAGTTTTTCTTATACAAGTAAATCGCAAAAAAAAACTAAAATGCATTGTATTTTCTGACTACTTCTTTTTTTAAATGGAAGAAGCATCCTGGATGAACACCCTCTGCACTGGAGTGAAATAATTTGGATAATATTGACGGAAACTGGACAAACTGGACCCAAAGATGCAGCTGGAAATGATGCTGTAACTAAACACAAAATAAATAATGAGGCCCCTTTTTGACATGTTTCTGGATATAGAAATAAAATTGTTTTGAAATTGAGTCTCGCAATTACTGTACATGATAATTTACTCTGGCACTCATGCCCATCCACAGCATGCAGGGATGTTTATGTTTCTCGCTCACATACTGACCTGAGGAATGCAGTTCATTCCTCAAACAGCACATGCGTCCATTCATTAACAGAACCACAAATACATTTCCGGCTCAGTCCAGTGTCAGCTATGTTAAAAATACCCACAAAGTCCACTTCAGAGGAGCAACCTAAAAAAAGGATCGATGTAGTGATCATGTCGCCTGGAACAACAGCTGACCTGCTTTAAAAAAGGAATTCCTACTTTTAAAGTGTCTCTCGAAAGAGTGTCTCACATCCAACACCGGATTCCTTTTCCAGATACATT
>NW_015528459.1:0-743 GCF_001515645.1 Sinocyclocheilus grahami
GAAAGCAACACACTGAGGAATGTTTAATGTAACAGTACTTTTTTAATTTGCAAAAAAAAAAAAAAAACTATATTTTCAAGAACGAAGCACGTTCATTACTGAACATAAGGTGATCAGCAAGCAGTCACGTGCAAAAGCAAAATAAAGTGCCGTTATGCCCTTTTATATAACCGTTTAATGGAAGCAGGAGGTGAAACCCCATACTGGTTTCATTCTGTTGAAATTATAACTTAAACAGATTAATTAGTGAACCATGTATAAATACATTTGTGCTGTTCTCGGTTCATTTGCCCCGAAAATAATCTGCAGATTCATTAATGGGGGAAATTACCCAGAGAGCCTCAGAACCAGCCATTTAAAACAATGCTTCATCTACTTTCAATTACATCTACAGTGCAGAGGAATACTGAACAGATCCAGCTGCTGTGCCATTAATGCTTATATGGTTTGAAATGGCTCGTTTCCAGTACCTATGCGTCAAGGATACCTGTCGTACAAGTGTTTCAATTCCATGCATATTTTAATCCATTATGAGGCAACATGAAACACGTGCACATGAATGGAAACACTGATCCACATAAGAACCAACAGCGAGCTAACTAGATAGATAAGGGCTGTCTACAGGCTTTAATTAAATTAATTACATTGTAAGATGCTGTTTTGAGCTAAAAACAGCTTTGAAAAAAAAAAACGTTTCTACACGACAGACAGACAGACAGACAGACAGACAGACAGACAGACAG
>NW_015528460.1:0-743 GCF_001515645.1 Sinocyclocheilus grahami
CTCAGCCTTGACCATTGACCACATCAACAAAAGGATCTACTGGGCTGACGAGAACCATATCTTGTTTTCGAACATGGATGGTACAAAAAGACACAAAGGTATGTTTTGCCTTGTCTCGAATGTTGTCTCTTTTCGAATTGTCCTCAGTAATATCTCTCAATCCCAATTTCCAGTTCCAGTCAAGGACATAGGTGGCATAACCGGTCTCACACTCTTTGAGGACTTCATCTACTGGAGCGACCAGAAGTCAAAAACCCTCAGTCACTCGCACAAGACGTCCGGTGGCCAACATACAGAACTCCTCAGCTCCTGGCAAACCATTCGAGACATTAAAGTCTACCATCCACTCCGACAGCCTGATGGTATTACAGCAAGAAACTCAGTCTTCAGTTGACTTTTTGTGCTAGAGTCATGTTGTTTCGGGCTTGTTTCTTATTGTTTGTTGTTTGTCCTCAGTGCCAAAGCATCAGTGTCAAGTGACTAATGGAGGGTGCAGTCACCTATGCCTTCTTTCCCCTGGTGGGGGATACAAGTGTGCTTGCCCTACACACTTCTACCTGGCAAACGACAACAAAACATGTCTGTCTAACTGCACCGCCAGCCAGGTGTGACTTTATAATTACCTCAGGAGCCAGAATAAGGGTTTCGCCGTAGCTCAACTACTCTTGGCACCGCTTTCAACTACCAATTATATCCAGTCTGCTACTCGATAAATAGTTGTTCAAGAGGTTGTTTCTCTGTGT
>NW_015528461.1:0-743 GCF_001515645.1 Sinocyclocheilus grahami
TGCGCTGCATTACTGTACTGATACTCTATAACAGTCTAGTTTGTGATTGTTCTAAAACTTTTACTTTTTAATTTAGCAATGAAAGCACACATTTAGCCTGTGTCACTTAACGTAGAGAATCCATTTCTTTTGTGGATGTCAGTCTTGGGTGTTATGTATTTTTCAACATTTTATATCTATTTCTATTATTTATACTTGCTGTGTTAAATTTGTTTATAACCAACATGTAAGATTTGTTTGAAAATCTCCTGTCAATTTACTTTTAAGCAAGACAACAAATTTTGAGATTTTGGGCTATTTTGCTTTCATAGCATGTCTTCTCTTAGACTAGTGGAAAGAAAACATTTTTAAAAAACAGATTTAAGTGATTATTTTATTAAACATTATATTTGTGCCTGTAGATTATAGTTCAAATACATATCTGTAAAGGCCACTTTGTCAAAATTATTATTTTTTTCTCAAGCACTGAGCCAGAAATCTCCACTTCAGTAATACTAACATACACCAGTTTTATTCCGATCAACTGTAGGCCTATATTGTTATGCATATATGCAATACGCTTTTCACATATCATTCTCCTGACTTATCTAACATTTAATTTAAAAAAATATGGTGGTTTTTTTCTGGCTGTTCAGTATAGTAAAACAGTATTTTCTGATTTTGTATTAAAAACGTACTCTGCAAAAAGCTCAGAAATGAGTGCCGATTTAATTAGATAATGCCTCATTTGCATATTTAAACAT
>NW_015528462.1:0-743 GCF_001515645.1 Sinocyclocheilus grahami
TGTGTGTGTGTGTCAGGAGGCCAGGAAGACAGCATTGTCATGTTCAGTGTCAAAGACTCACAAGCAGCGGTCCACACTGCACTCTGCAATCAAAACACTGGCTTGCTTGATACTCTTGTTAATGCACACAAACACAGCATCAGTCTGCAAATAACCCAAAATCCAAGTAGTCTGAGATCCTTATGTCATGGGAACTTCTCTTCTCTCAAAGACCTTCTGTGTTTACAGATCTCTCATAGAAACATAATTTTTCTCAGATGTGTATTATATCATCCCTAATAATTTCCTGAACTAAGGCAACATTGTTGGCAAGAGTGGTTCTCAAACTCTCATTTAGTTCTTCAGTACTAGAAGGCAAAGCTTTGTCCTTTCTGTGTCGCTCCGGGACTCGATGTGCTGAATGTGCTTTCATTACGATCTAGTGTGTGACTTTGATCTAGCCTCCGACTGTCATGTCCTCTTGTGCACATTCTACAAATACTCAGCAAAATTACTGAGAGGAAAGTTTAATTCCCTTGATTGAGGTAAACACAAGCTTCTCAATGGTCAGAGCAGAGGTAGATGTATTTGAAGAGCATTACACTGTATGCTGTTGCTGTGGGTAATCGCACATTTATCCTGAATGTGAAACTGACCTGCAGTGTCACTAAAGCTAATGTCTTCTCCTCTATCTTTTTCTCCAGAATGCCATGGTGTCATTCAAGGAGCTCTGCGGCTTGACTCCGGCAGCTAACATGAAACAG
>NW_015528463.1:0-743 GCF_001515645.1 Sinocyclocheilus grahami
TGTGATGGTTTTGGTGCTTTTTCAACTTAAATGCTGTAATTTCTCTGTTTTTTTATGTTCCTTAATGTTCCTTAACTAGATTTAACAACTTAATATATTTTATTTTATTTCATTTTATTTTAGCTTGTGCTGTGATTTTTGGTGCTTTGTTTTCAACTGTTGTGTTCTAATTTCTGTTTTGATTGTTTTATTTCATTTCATTTTAGATTTTGCTGTGATTTTGGAGATTTTTTAACTTTAGTATTATAATTTTTACGCTTTTTTTAAGGTTTGTGTGTCTTCCTTTACTGGATTTTTCAACTTTAATATTTTATGTTATTAAAAATGTTTTATTTTATTTTTAATATGTGCTGTTTTTTTGTTTGTTTTTTAATGTGTATTCCTTAACTGGATTTGTCTATTTGTAAATGTTGTGTTCTATTCTATTCTATTCTATTTTTAATTTATTATTTTATTTCTATTTTATTATTTATAAATATAAAAACATTTACTAGTTTACATAATACAGCATATGAGTTTAAAAAAGATGTAATCATGTTTCATTACGAAAACGTTTGTATTATTATTTATTTTATTATTTTCTTTTTTTAAATGATCAATTTAATTCATTTGTGGCTGTGTCATGACTTAATTATCCAATAAGAATGTACTGTCAGATATCCATTTATGAATTGTTTTAAATAGTAATTATTCTTATCAAACGTGTATTTAAAGGGATATTTCATCATTTACTCACCCTCCTG
>NW_015528464.1:0-743 GCF_001515645.1 Sinocyclocheilus grahami
TATTGAGAAAATCGCATTTAAAGTTGTCCAAATTAAGTTCTTAGCGATGCGTATTACTAATCAAAAATTAAGTTTTGTTTAGTTAAACTTAAAAAAAAGTTTTGATATATTTATGGTAGGAAATGTACAACATATCTTAATGGAACATGATCTTTACTTAATGTATTTTTTCACGTTGCACACAAAACTAAATCCACCAAATAACATGATTACGTTTATGAATCCTGTTCGATTTTATTATGGGGACACAAATGAGGCACAAATGAAACCGTTTTTTGAGAATCACTAACTAAAACTCTTTCCTGCTAGAAAAAATACAATTAGTTAATTTTGAAGCAGTATGCTGATTC
Source organism: Sinocyclocheilus grahami (assembly GCF_001515645.1). Taxonomy (NCBI): domain Eukaryota; kingdom Metazoa; phylum Chordata; class Actinopteri; order Cypriniformes; family Cyprinidae; genus Sinocyclocheilus; species Sinocyclocheilus grahami. The sequence continues at coordinate 351 of NW_015528464.1, forward strand.
CAAATCAAGTGTCTGTTGAGCTGTCACTAAAATCAAAATGATTACCTTTAGTTAAAGTGGGAATGGGAGGAAAAATAATTATTAGACAGTAGATATTATAGAGCACTGGACCGATTGCTTAAATGAAGCCCTTTGACTGAAATAGTCTACACACCTTATCTTTATGCTTGTCATTTATGTCCACAGATTTTTTTTCTTTTTAGTAGGCTGAATAAGGGAACGGGAATGAAAATGTGGTTTCATTGATGAAACCTATAGATACACATGTTCACTAAATGATCTGGCAGATGTTATTTTCCCATTTCTGACTCAAACAACAAAGTGTCTGCAGTCAGCTCTGAGAAGGCGAGTTTTCTTTCTTTTTCTTTCCTCTGCCGGCTCAAGTCATCTTGC
>NW_015528465.1:0-743 GCF_001515645.1 Sinocyclocheilus grahami
ACACAAACAAAGCCAAAACCTAGATATTTTAGGCAATATAGAAATTCAGACCATTACGCGTCCTGGAAAAATGGCACGTATGGTCACCCTAAACTGCTTACATTAAAAGTAGACATTAAGATTTCAAATGCACGATCTGTACTTGTTAAATCTGTTCAAACGTGAGTTGTGCAGACTGTTTGCAAGTGATCCAAAGGTGTCATGCTGAACGTGAAGCGCGTTTTTGCCCCTAGTGGAGCGGATGGCAAACTGCACGTCAGTATCTCGCTAGCGGAGGAGTTTGCAGTCTTTATCTCATCACTGTAACATAAATATAATTATTTTATATGAGTTTAGGTTGGTGGAGGCGCCTACTCTTAATGCCTAAGTGTCCCAGATTGATACCAGTTTCGTCACATGCTACTTGTTACTTTTCCCAACACTGGTGTGGCGGAACAGAGCCATTCAAGAAAGCGTGTTTTAATTATCTTACAGAGATTACAGACTCATATTTTGTATTTAAAGACTGCAAGTATTATATACCATTGATAAACACATTCTTATTTTACAATAAGAAAAAAAAGTGACATTGCATTCTGACATCTGACAAGTATTTTCTGTCTGTGGATATGCTATGGTTGTTTAATAATGTCGCAGAACTCTTGTGTTAAGGGAGGAAACAGGTCAGCAGAAGGTTTCTATGAGAAACAGATTGCAGACCGTGTTATCCGCCACAACACATAGTAATAGATCACAGATTTCTG
>NW_015528466.1:0-743 GCF_001515645.1 Sinocyclocheilus grahami
AGCAGCGCAAAAGGTTGTGGGTTTGATTCCCAGGGAACACACATATACTGGTAAAAAATGTATAGCCTGAACGCACTGCAAGTCGCTTTGGATAAAAGTGTCTGCTAAATGTATAAATTATTAAATAACATGACAAATATATAAACGTTACATTATTATGAATTCAATTTTAGAATCCATTAAAGAACTCACTTGATCAAGCTTGCATAAGGACATTTTATTTACACAACTTATTTACAAAACCATGCAATTACAGAAAAAAAAACACCAGTTATACAATAAGGGTAGATAAAATATTTAACACATTTTGCAAAATTACCCATACATTCACTTATACTTGGATTGTAAAATTTAAGTAAAAAAAAAAAAGTTTTGAACAACATGTTGGTAAATGTTTTTGGAATTAAAATTTGGGAATTTTGTACATGGCAAAATAATTACCTAACTATTACTATGGATCATTTTTTAATGGATCAGTGACTACTGTTCCTTGGTTGTTGCTCATTTTCCAAATCTCTTATTGGGAATTGTAGTCGTTGTGTAACATGTCTTTCCACATCTTAATCTGGTGAGTTCTTTGCTTTGGGAGCTTTAATTTCTGCACCTGTGAAGAGCAAATAATATACAAGTATCTATTACTATAGGTCTAACTTAATGCACCAAGCTGAATTAAATTTAATATATTCTGTAGTAATGCACATGTTGTTTGACAGACTATTTATAGCACTAATTGCAGTGATTGC
>NW_015528467.1:0-743 GCF_001515645.1 Sinocyclocheilus grahami
TATAAATGAATGTCACCCTTTTTAGGTTATCATTAGGATGTATGCATATATAGTGAGCATATGCTTATACAATATAGTCTGTATCGACATGATTGAGGACGCAGGGTCATCATCTTTGCTTTTATATTTTTCAGCACTGACAACTATCAAAAATCTTCAGTAAAATCTTTATTTTTTCATTGTCATCTTTAACTTTCGATTTCACATTATAATGCTATACATTCGACATATTATATATTGATTATAAGTTACTGGTTTGGCTAACCTACACACAGTTCTCCCAATAAACATGAAAAACTTTCTTTTTTTAATTGTAAACTATACATGAATGATAAACTGACCATAGACATGCCCAAACATGTCTAGAATATTTGCACATTTAGACGTTGTTTTATTTACCTTTTTTTCCTCGTTGACAGTCGATATAAACCCATGCCGAGATCTGAATAATATAAATGTAATTCATTAGATTTGGAGCATAAAGCCTGAGCAAGCATCGTGCGTTTCTAGAAGATTTTACGCAGCCGCGCAACCAGGAAGAAGATCACTGCATGGCATCTCCATAAACAAGAAAACTGCGTTTTGAAACGCCAAACACCCTACAAGTGTCGTCTTCTCTCGCAGGGTAAGTTTGGAGAGAATCGTGAGCGTTTTTACACCGAAAGCGCCTAAATTTGAAAATCTTGGCACTGCGCACTGGACTGTTTCCTCCCACCGATCTAACGGATTTCTGTTGCTGCTCG
>NW_015528468.1:0-743 GCF_001515645.1 Sinocyclocheilus grahami
AATTCAAAATATCAATAAATACTGTAATAGTATATTTAAAAAAATACTAAAATGGTATGGTAATCATGACAATACTTTTTTTAGACCATTTATAATACCCTAAAGTATTAATATTGCATGAATATTCAGTACCATCAAGATATAAAACAAATTGTACTGCCATAACGCCACGGTACATTTGTAACGCTATTTCTTTTCTACCACAGCTCCACAGAGGTAATGGTTTCTAAATGTCCAGCATGATTAAATATGGAACATACACATTATATTTGATGGAACATACCAGCCGCATGAGGCCATGATGATAAACAAAACGTCTAAGAGAGCTGGAGCTCTTCAAAATGTCAACAAATGATGACATTCAGCTTACAGAAGTATCTTTGTAGCATCAGTAAGTGTCTGTCTAGTAGAAGAAAGACAGGTTCCCGTCTCGCCATCTGAACAGGTTTCTCCCTTCATTTGTCCTTTTTTTGTGTGAAATAAACATACACCAGATGAGATCGTTTTATAATTTCTGGAATTTTCTCCTGAGCTATTTTGCGAGGGAATTGTGTTCCAGCTAAATATTGACACTTGTGGCCACATTTACGTCTTCGGGTTTAACCACAGGTCAGACTTAACAGATCACCCAAAAATGTAACATTTGCTTCTTTATACGAACAGATTTGGAAAAGTTTAGCATTACATCACTTGCTCAGCAGTGGATCCTCTGCGGTGAATGGGTGCCGTCAGAATGAGAGTCC
>NW_015528469.1:0-743 GCF_001515645.1 Sinocyclocheilus grahami
GCAGGTCAAGAGTTCACCAAACGTGAAGCAGCGAAATCGAATTCCCCGCATGATCTCCCACATTCGCATGTGTTTAAATCCTGGCTAATACAGTTGGCAGTGTAAAAGTAAAGTAGCTCTGCTTGTTTGCATTAGTACTTTGGGGATTATTAAATTGTATGTAATCTCTATTAAAAACAGGAGATGCTGCATTAGGGGATGGAGTAAAACGGCACTTTTTCACATTGATAATGGAAAAGCTCCACCATGGATTTGAACTTGACATCGGTGAGTTATAATTGAAAACATTTTGAAATGCTTGGACATACCACCATTTCCTTGACCTCCACTTTAGTCACTGTTAGAAATACAGACATACAGGTTGTAATACACTTTAGCTTCTTTCTTTTTAAGTAGATTTAATAGTTATGAGCATAGATAATATAGGAAGGGATGATTAAGTATGCTCATCTGAGTGCATTTTACTTGTTATGAATTTTTCAGAGAACTGTGGCAAAACACTTCTCTTCAATGGCGAAGATGATCACTAGGTTCCTTCAACATCCAGAGCACTCTTTGATGGTGATCTGTTCATATATATATTTATACATATAAAAAAGTCTAATCATATAGCCCAGTTGGTGGGTTGTTTGTAATAAAACACCCGGTCAGTGGATGAATTGCATTGTTTCAACTCTATATTAAGGCTTGTATTCAGTGCTGCTATCTTTGTATTAGATGATACTTAGGAGAGTCATCTGGCC
>NW_015528470.1:0-742 GCF_001515645.1 Sinocyclocheilus grahami
GACTAATGCTTTTCCTCAATAACACCTCGTTACATTGTGTAAACACCATGTTTTCAAGGTCGATGCTGGCAACGGTGTATGTTTCCACCAAATATTGATAATAATTCAGCAAAGTAACCTTGACATTTCGACAGGGCTTCGCACAGAACCTGTTGATTATTTTGAACAGGCTATTTGATCCTCCACTCCACGGGGGGAGGACAGTAGAACAGTAGAGGTTCACACACAGCAGATTGTCTTTTTGTATTTGGGATCGGTGATTACATGAGCAGTGCAAGATAAAACAGGTACAGACCTTGTTACATTACCCATGTAAGACCGCAGCTGTGCTGCTTTGTTAAAATAGCAGTTGCAACACAATTGCTATAAAGCACAATGGATGGGAAAGCTTTACACACTGTCATATAGACACTGTTTTATCAAAACATGCTTTATGTGTAGTCAAAAATAATATTAGTTCTGTAGCAACAGCAATAAGTTATATATGAGATAAAGTGATCATTTGTATAAGCAATAGTTTTCACCAATATTCACAACGTTCTATTGTTATCTTATTTTAAATAGTTATCAGTTAATATCAGAAATAGAAAAACTATAAATAAACAATCTGTATTTAACAGAAAATGACTGTTCGTGAACTGTTTTTATTGTGTTGTTTGCATAAATTATTTGCATGACATTTGCAATGCATGACATTTAGTTCGCTTGCTATATATATAAGAAATTATTATTATTATTATTA
>NW_015528471.1:0-742 GCF_001515645.1 Sinocyclocheilus grahami
GAGCTAAATTTGCAAAAGACCTGAAAAGAAAGTGTTTTTTGATTCAATGCAAAGATGGTTTATTTGTTGTTCCAATTGTGAACACAGTATAATCTGACTAAGGAACTGAAAGGTCTAAAATAGATGCCTGTGAACCCTGGCATGGTGTGTACAATATTTTTTTTTGTGTGTAATATTTGACCTTTTATGTATAATAACTGACTGTAGTATAGTTAATGCATGCTAACTAGGCCTATTTTTCAGGATGTCTTCAAAGAAATGTCAGTGTTAGCATTACATTATAGCTATTGCTGTTATTGTTATATAGGCATTGAAAACATTTGTCATGAATTGCATAATGGCTCAGCATTTTTTGAATTGTATATTAAATTCAGATTTATTATAGTATCACATTATTTATGTCAAGGTCATTGTTTTTGAAATACCACACACACACACGAATTACCACAGATTGTATTTGTTACAGTGCATATTTGTCATACAGAAAGTGCTGTGCAATCCTGTCATAATTAGCTCTGCTCCAATACATTGGTAATACCACACATAAAACAACAGAAAGAAAAAAACGCATATGGCATCTAATGGTAAATTCCTGTGATAGCGTACAACAAAACCTGCTGTGGTAATCCTGTCATATCAGAATTACCTTTGCTTCTGCTTATTTTTATTGTAAAATATTTTAACAGTTGATGACAGCTTGGCATTTTATCATTCATTAATTCAGATATTATAGTAGCTACTA
>NW_015528472.1:0-742 GCF_001515645.1 Sinocyclocheilus grahami
ATTCACGCCGTAGCCCTGGCCCTGCTGGTACGGAGTCCGGTTCGGGAAGGCGCTGTAGTTGTTGAAGTGGTTCTGGTAGCCGTGCTCGTGTGAATTGGGCGGGTATGGGTCCATTACCGCCGGCCCGGCCATGCCAGGGCTTTGTTGTCCGCCATGTTGATGAAAAGCGGGCCGGTTGTAGTGCTGGTTGTAGCCGTACGGAGGCGGAGGGAAGGCGGCCGGGTGTTGTGCAGCCATACCGGGGTGGCTGTTCCCGTCCGGCTCATTCTGGCTATTGTTATTGTTCACCCTGGACGCGTTCCCGTTGCCGTTCTTCATGTCAGGGTCTCCTGCTCCTCCTCCGGCAGCATCGGCCCCGTCGCGCAGCTCCTTCTGTCCCGGGGATCCGGCGTCGCTGCCCTCCTGCGGCTTCTCTCCGAGCACCGGCTCGTCCTGCGGCTCCCGCTCCGGCTTCCTGAGTTCGGCGGGCGGGCTAGCGTTGAGAGTGGCGACCTGAGCGGCCATGATCTCCCTCTCTCTCTCTCTCTCTCGTTCACCTCGAGTCACTTTGAATATAAACACCGCGCGCTTATGAAGACGTTATAAAGCCCGCGTCCCGCAGCATTCCTTCCGCTCTCAGACCGGAGGCGGTCTTCTCTCCCGAACGCGGCTCGAGTGGAAAAAGTTTCCAGGAGAATATAAATAAAGGTCCCGGGAACGGATTTAACCGACACCAGAGTGTGTGTGTGTGTGTGTGTGTGTG
>NW_015528473.1:0-742 GCF_001515645.1 Sinocyclocheilus grahami
GGAGACAGAACCATGTACTTTAGATTATTACTAATGATTTTATCTACAGCACCCAGTGAGTATCAAGATACCAACACTATACTACGAGTTTATTAGGGGGTCTTGGAGCTGCTACTACTTTTAAAATAAGATCAGTCCAGTTGAATTTTCAGAGGTTTTGTGATGATAATGTGCACAACTCATTTCAGTCAATGGCAATGTTTCCAGGTGTTCATTGTATTGAGCTGAATCAGCCTGCCCTCATGGTGATAAAACCTGGGGAATCATTTTCCATCGGCTGTAAGATCACTGGGTATTCAGCATCAGGAGGTGGCTGTACTAACTGGATAAGACACTCAGCTGGAAAAGCGATGGAATGGATCGGCTGGTTCTGTAGTTCTGGAAATACAGGCACCAGTGACACAATGAAGAATAAGATCAGTTTCACTGCTGAAACCTCCAGCAACACAGTTTTCTTACGAGGTCAAAGCTTTCAGACTGAGGACACAGCTGTATATTATTGTGCACGCAATACACAGTGTCACAAATTGCCTGGGGACCTGTGCAAGAATGATTGTATTGACTGCATAGACCGCTTGGAAACACAATGCAAAAGTATTGTAGACATATAAAAAGTACCTAGAATATTATTTATTAACATTGTATTATTACTCAGCTGCTGTATGACTGCTGCATTATTTATTTGCTTCTTCAATTTATTTGATATTTAATTTATCTTTAACTATTTCCCCCCCCCCCCCCC
>NW_015528474.1:0-742 GCF_001515645.1 Sinocyclocheilus grahami
ATGTTTAGGATTAATTTCTAATGTATTGGATGGAAGTGTGAGAGAGTACGAAGTAGGTAGTGAGGCAGTTCACTAGCTTTTGAAACAGCTGATATAAATCAGTAAAGAAGGCGATGAAAAGTTATTTTAAATATGCTTATCATAGCCACATTTTTTACTGGATCATTATGCCTCAACTCACGACATGAGCATCATCTGTTGCAGACTGATTGTATATAGTTATGTTGTACACTGTAAAGTATAATGTAACAATGCCTAACAAAATTTGCACACGCATGTCCTATTTGTCCATGCATAAGTTGTGTGAATGATGAAAGCAAAGGCAATTGCAAGTCCTGTAATTTGCATTTACGTGTACAAGAATATGCGACATCTGCCAAATTTAAAATGGAAAAGCGAGTTCAATTTGACATTCATTTTTTTATGTCCCAACAGGTATGACCCTGTCGTACTGAAAGAAAAGTAAGAGCAAAGCTTCCGTTAGCGATTTCACTTCCTTATCACCACACTCCCACCCTGCCAAAACTCAAATGAAAATGCAAGCCTGTCAATTGGTTCTTGCAAGTGGGATTTTTTTGGAGTGGGTAGAAGTGACAATCCAGAATAATGTGCAATTTGTATTTTATAAATCATTCTGTTTAGAGAGAGAAAGATAGATAATCCAGAATAATGTTCAATTTGTATTTTATAAATCCTTCTGTTTAGCGAGAGAGAGAGAGAGAGAGAGAGAGAGAGAGAGAGA
>NW_015528475.1:0-742 GCF_001515645.1 Sinocyclocheilus grahami
AGGGTGAGTAAAACAGCCTAATTTTCATGTTTGGGTGAACTAACCCTTTAAGCTATGAGCTCATGGTCTTAAATCGTATTCAATTTATATAAACCTGTTTTAATTGAATGGATTTTTACTTCCAAAACATGTTGTGAACACTAATTGAATGTTGTTTAGTTCTGATGCATTGGTTACATGATGATAAAACTGCTTGTGATTCTGGTTTCAGAGGAGACGCTGCTGCAGTGCACTGATCTTGCATCCTGTGTCCGACTCCTAAAACCTGAACACCTAAACACTGGCCTGGAGCTCATTCGCCGAATTCAGGAGCGTCTTGTGGCCATCCTCCAGCACTCCACTCAGGTAAACCTACTCCTGTTTGTACTTCTTTGGGGTGTAACATGAACTTGTTTATTAAAAGCTTTATTCAAAGCACTCATTTGACCATCTGGGATGAATCGTCTTTTTTGGCAGGACTTCCGTGTAGGATATCAGTCCAAGACTGGGCCAGACCAGGAGACCGCACAGGCCTCTAATCTGGCTAACCACACAGACACCAACAAAGAGTGAGCCGCCACACGTTTACAGAGAATCACAACAGACTTCTGCAACAACCTTGACCTTTTTCATTTTTTATTTCAGGTCCAAATCTGATGGAGACTCTGACAACAACAACTGCGCCGGCGAGGACCCCGGCGATGAAGCAGAGGAGGACGACGAGTATGACGATGAATACGTTCCAGAATGGCACGAGGATTAC
>NW_015528476.1:0-742 GCF_001515645.1 Sinocyclocheilus grahami
CCCCAGCGACTTAAGACTGGTTTTGTGGTCCAGGGTAACATATGCTAATAAAGAACCTTTATTTTTAGTATTCCTGTAATCGTCTTATAGTAACAAAGAGTCATGTCATAACTAATTTATATGTTACTTATAAATGGGCTTTATTTGTTAAAAATATGTTGTTACTTGCATAAAAAATAGGGCAATGTACATGCTGTAAAAATTAAGAGTATGAACTTGATAATCTTCCACCAGCTTGCATACACAGAATGCTATATTGGTAATATTACTGACTAATATCAGAATTGGCATCTTATATCAGTTTTCACAATCCTTTCAATTAAAAAAAGGATGAACCAATTTTATTGTAAGAAGTCTTCATCGTGTACTATGTGCACAAAGACTGAATCGGTCAGTGATGAAGAGAAGGGAATTCTTCATGCAGGCAGAGGATCAAGTGAGAAAGATCTCCTCTGATCTGAGGCGTGAGATCGTTGATCTGGGGGGTGCAGAGAACATTATTGAGCTGCGTACGAAGAAGAAGATCAGGAACAAGACCGCAGCTCCCAAAGACCCAATGGATGTTCCTGTAGTGAGAAAAAACCATCTGCCTTTCTTTATTATCATTATGTGACTCTGAATATTGCATATATTATAAGTCTTATAGTATATTATAAGTCTTTTGGTTATTTTATTTATGTATTTATTTATTTGTTTGTTTTTTTGATTAAGCATCAAAATTAATCTCTGGTGTTTATCAGGG
>NW_015528477.1:0-742 GCF_001515645.1 Sinocyclocheilus grahami
TTTTTAAAGAATAGAATTAGAATAGAGTGTGCTAGAGTTAGAGGGAATACTATAAGGAAGCAGTCTGTGACATATTAAAAAGCATCAAAACCACATTTATGCTTGAATTTGATGCCTTGCATCAAATTTTAAATAAAAATGAAATTTCATAACTGTTTTATAATCTCTTCTAAATGACTTTGCAGTCAAACTGAACAATTTTGTTAAATCATCTCAAAATTGCTTTATTCACATTGTAGAAAACTGCAGAAAAACACCAACTCGTCCTTCCTCTGTGAACTCGGTCAGCTCGAGGAGGTCTGGATCTCTCACTGCAAACCACCTAACAGAGACTCTGACCAAACAAACTCAAAGATTTCAGCTACAGGTACTTTAAAATAAGCAGTTTTAACTTTATTCAATGACCGTCATTATGTCAAAATTCATATTAACAGGCATTTTATTTTAACAGCAGTGCTGTGAACCCTTAATCTTTTTTTTCTTTGTTTTTTCAGATTGATGCTTTTGAGGCACTTCTAAAGAATGGGAAGCTCAAGTCCTGTGAACAGATAAAGGTATGCTGACGCTTTTCTAAAAATGTGAATTTTTTTTTTAAAGACATGAAGTCAGACTGACTCTGAACTGACTCATCTACAGGGTCTCTCCACACTGGCACAGGGGCAGGAGTCTCTTGAACATGCTTACCTAGATGCACGAGCCCAGTATCAGATGCAGCAGCAGCAGAGAAAAGGCAAGCATGTCA
>NW_015528478.1:0-742 GCF_001515645.1 Sinocyclocheilus grahami
AGCCGACTGGACTCTGGACAGTGAAGGGTAATCAATACTGCAAGACGTGTTTGTCTTAGCCGCTGTATACTGACTTCAGATCAGTCGACCGACGGAGTCTTTTAAAGCTACTCGGGCAGGACGGAATGAATGAATGACTTCAAAGCTGTTTGGATAATGACAGTGAGTGGGGGAACGCCGGTTCACTGATGGAGTGACAGCACAGGGAAGAGTGGGGAATTACCAATAGATTAAAAGGAAGGAATAAAGAATACATGAAGAAAAGACAAATCCCCAAAACAGAAACACACAAACACAAGGTTGACAAAAGAGGGAGATGTTAATGCTGATTCAGGATGAGAGGGTTGAGAAATGAAACCGCTCGGTTGGACTCCCCTTTTCTTGTTTCTCTTTGAAATATTTAGCTTTTCGCTGTTGTTAGAGGAAGAAAGTGGGTGCACTTCATGTGATAGTCCCATAAGGCTTCTGTAGGATTCCTCTGTCTGTTGTGTTATTCGAACCATTAAAGACAACATGAAGCAACATTCACAAGCATTTACAATCTTTGAAGACAAAAAAAAGACTATTTATTTTCTTTCACAATCCCAATTTCTAAAATCATGTAGAATGTAAAATTATCAAGTGTACAGTAACAGATTACTGCATAAGAGGAAAGAAAAAAACGCCAGGCAGATTCAGTCTTTATGTTAGCTACAGTGATTTGATTGTAGAATGAAAATGATTTAACAGCTAGTTAAAAAAA
>NW_015528479.1:0-742 GCF_001515645.1 Sinocyclocheilus grahami
AAAAAAAAAAAGATGACTATTGACAGTTTACACTCAGAATTATATAATAATATAAAAAACATATCGATACCTCTTTTATTTGAAAGTGTTTTTGTTTGTTTTTTCACAGCAAGTCATTCATCTTCATCAAATCAGCTGCATGTAATACTTACATTCTGTGATGCTGGTTTATATCCCCTGCGATGATACCAGTAAACCATAGCAGCAATTACAGCCACACATAGAAAAACAACAGCAACACATATTCCTGCTACAGCACCGGGAGATAGACTAGAATCTGGAACAGTTAAAGAGAAACATTAGTCATTATTACTAGAATGAATTATAAACCAGCCAGTATTTAACAATACTTTTGACTGATATTTACTCTTTTTTTTACTCATCAGGTCATCAGTAGTATGACACTAATTTAACTGATAAATGGCAGTATCTGTTTTAGCAACAGCAGTATCACAGCACTGTGAGATCAACAGGAAACAATGCTGACAGGAAAACGGACTGCTTTTCTTCAAAGCATTATCAAGTCAAAGCTCCCTTTTTCTAAACACTCCACATCCCAACACTTACTAGGTTGATTAAAACATTTATTTTTTTGAAAATTCCTCAAAGAAGAATTAATTGAATGAGTGAATTATATACTCACCAGTGACAGTTACATTGAATATCTTCACTGTGGTGATACTGAAGCTTCTATCGGTGATGGTGATCAGTAGTTTATAATCTCCAGAGTCTGTGGTTCTAG
>NW_015528480.1:0-742 GCF_001515645.1 Sinocyclocheilus grahami
ATATATATATATATATATATATATATATATATACAAAGGACTTCTGGCAGCCGTCAACCCTCCAACCACCTGTGATATAGGAACCACTTTTAAATTAATAAATTCTCAATGTCCTAAATCTTGCATCCCATTTTTTTCTCATTGAATATGCCTTTTTTACTCTGAAATATCACAATATGGAAACAAAATTGCACATGTTGTTTCATGCAGACGTCACCAAAAGTTACTATTTTTATTGTATTTGCATCATAGTTTTCAGCTAGGTCATCAAAAATTTAGATTTTTCTTCACTTAGAATTCACAAAGAAGACCAAAGTCAACTGTGATAGCTACAACAGCTAACATTCTGCCTTCTTTTCTGAAGTGTACTTTCACTTTCATTACCAAATGCATGTTTGGGAGTCCAGCTTTCTCATAGCTGGCTTTTGACTTAGGCTCCGAAGTGTCTGTGACCTCTTAAGGCCACAGAGCAGAAATGTTCAGGGGGTGGGGAAGAATGAGGCCATGAGAACACAGGAATGTGACCAAAACATTGCCTTTAAACCTTCAGGTCGTGGGACCTAGAAGGACATCAGATGAATGTCCAGTTTAGATGGGAATGTGATCAAGATAGACTGGTTTATAGATGCTGCACCAGGAATGCAACCTAGGATTCCCTGAGGATCACTGAATGAATATATAATTCAGTTCATGATTATCTACTAACAGCTAACTAGAGACAGTAACAGAAAGCCAAAAAAAA
>NW_015528481.1:0-742 GCF_001515645.1 Sinocyclocheilus grahami
AAAATTCAGCTTTGATCACAAGAATAAATTACATTTTAAAATATACTAAAATAGAAAACAGTTATTTAAAATAGTAATAATATTTTACAATATTACTGGGTTTTTTAAATCAAATAAATGCAGCCCTTTTTCAAAAACATTATAAAACAGCTGCACTCTATAGTATTATGTGTAGCATCATGTTTTGCACAGGAAAACAATCACGTGTTTGCAGAAAATGTATATATCTAGTGAATTAAATGCATGTTTACAAAAAGCCTATTAATCCAAGTCAGTTAATTGTCCATCGTTATTTTCTTCGTTCCTTAGCAGTGACATTTATGAAAACTTTATGAACAGCAATTGTTCCTATGTGTGACATTTTCATTTGCCTTTAAAGTCGAGATGTTAGGACGTCACTCGCCTGTCCAGAGACTCAAAAATACAACGCGACAGTGGCTTCAAATCTTGAGAGCGCAGCTACTTTAGATGAAAGCGTGTGATGGGCTTTCATCTCCAGAGAAAAGGTCACAAATACCCTGGTGCAATGTATCACATGCTGATAGATGTTTTAGATATAAGAAGAACTTGCAAAGACCTTGTTTAAATCTCCAGGTTAACATGCATCTGTGGCCAGATCGTCTTTGAAGCCCGGCGAAGGGAATGAGGGCCCGGCGGCTTCAAACGGCAGCAGTCGCTTCGGCCCCAAAGTTTCCTCATCGCCCAGGGGAGCACGGGAAGGCTAGATCTGTATCGAAAGGGG
>NW_015528482.1:0-741 GCF_001515645.1 Sinocyclocheilus grahami
AAAAAAAAAGGAAGAAGAAAAAATATTTTATTTATTTATTTATTTTCACCTAATTATGTTGACATGCTCTTTGTGATTCTCTAATTTAGTTATTTGGTAATACTTATAGATATATTCAACTGACTGAAATAGATTTTGACAGTACAAATACTAAAAGGTACATCTTTGTACCTTATTTGCCCCTAAATGATACAGTACATGTTAGTACCGCTCCGGTGACAGCTTTTAAGAACAGAGTGAGGACTCTCATGCCAGCTGAAATGAAACATGGCATCTGTGTTCTCTCTGTGTCAGGCGGTCTGGTCCAGGTGTTTTCCCGTGTATGCTGAGGTTGGCAGGCTGCTCTCGGAGAGCGCCGTGGGGCAGGTGAAGATGGTGAAGGTGTATTTCGGTCTTCCTCTGCTGGACCACGAGCATGCCACACAGAAGGAGCAGGGCGGAGGAGCGCTGATGTACATCGGCATCTACTGCCTGCAGTTCGCTCTCATGGTGTTCAAGGGGGAAAGACCAGAATCCATCCACGCCACGGGAGTCCTGCTGCCCTCAGGTACAGTATCACCCCCGCATTAGTTACAGTGCATATTCACTGTGCAAAATGCATCTATCTGAGATGGTTCTTAGCTCGTAAAGGGCTTTTTTTTTAGTTTGTAAAGGGAATGTTCTCTTAATGAACAAATGTGACCCTGGACCACAAAACTTAAGTATCAATTTTTCAAAATTGAGATTTATACATCATCTGAA
>NW_015528483.1:0-741 GCF_001515645.1 Sinocyclocheilus grahami
AATGTAAGATGATTCATCAACTTTAATGGGTCAGCATTTGGAGGAAAAACATTAACATCCTCTTCAAATGAATTTCAAGCGTGGGAACTGGATCTCTTTTCTGACGCAATCAAACATGTTGCGAGGGCATAATTTCTGAGGCTGGGTGTTGAGAGAAAAAGATTTGTCAACAGACGCTCTAATGCATCAAGAGTGTTTTTATTTTCTTTGAGGGCACACGGAAAAACATAGTAATTATAGTGATGGAGTAGCTTCTTCAAAAGTAAGTTAGCGACACTAAGGAACAACACACAGCTATGGAATATATACAGTTATCTGAATAGTTATAATGTTTAAAAGCCTCAAACTGATTGAAAAACATATTGATAAACAGCAGAATTTAGCAGCAGCCAGGGAAGGAGGGGTTGTATCTGCGGTCAGCTGGTTTAAACTGGTGTCAGTCACAGCGTGAGCTGATATTTGTCCTGTTCATGTCCTTTTCTGCTTCCTGGGATATTAATTCCTGTATCTGTATGATTTGCACTCATCTGTGACAAACAACAGAACACCAGTACAACATATTTAGCATGCAGCGCATCTGCAAAACAGAACATTGCTATGAAACATGGATAGTTCTGACTCTAAATGCTTAACAATAAAAATAATATAGGTTTATGTTATGTTGTTTAACAGCTTATAAGGACATAGTATTAAACATATAAGATGGCACACTGGTTAAATGGAAAATTATGAACATGCTAG
>NW_015528484.1:0-741 GCF_001515645.1 Sinocyclocheilus grahami
CTACAGAGGCAAAAACTCCATAGCTGGGTCTCAGGAGGATATAAGTACAATGTAAAAACATGATTGTACACAATAAGTGCATTGTTCCAAATGATTCATTTAAATTTAAGTACATAGTAGTTAAGGCCAGCTAATATAAAGTGGGACCAAACAGAAATATAAAAACATTGACTGAAATATGCATTGATACCTCCAGATACACACTACATTTCTACAATAAAAATCTATGAGGGATACATAGACTACTTTGAGTAATCATCCTATTCAGATAGTATATGTAAAATATATAAATTGATCATGTGCGCACTTCCACAAACTTTAAAGTTTTATATGTGAATGTGGGCAATTTATGTATCCTTCATTCATTTTAATTTGTTCCAAATTTCCAATACAGTCAAATATATTCAGATCTACTGGGGTCTAGATTCACTTCATATTCTTATAGCTTTACATGAATGGATGCACCAAGGTCTGATGAGCCTAGAGAACCCTCTTTGGACTCCCTGGTAACACAGTAATATTTTTGCCCTCCTCAGTTAAATGGGACACTTAACGAAGATTAAAAAAAAGGACAAGTAATGCAGTGTGCAAACCTTAATTTTTCCTTTTTGAAGATCATCCTATGCATGATAAAACAATCAAAATCTCCAGTAGCAATAAAAAGGGAAGAACAGTTTGTACAAAAACCAGTAGAACATTTATCCCCACATGGATATCTTTAATTATGATTATTTAAAAAAA
>NW_015528485.1:0-741 GCF_001515645.1 Sinocyclocheilus grahami
AGGTTTTGACTTGGAAGTGTGTTGTGCTCTGAAGCCAAAACCAAGATAAATCCCTAAACAGTGAATAAGTCCTCTTCACTACTGTGTCATTCTGTCAGTCTTGTCCCACTTTCTTTCTATAGGTTTTTTGAGAGGATAATGGAATATCTAAAGAAAAAAAAAATGCATCAAACATTGTCTTTTCTGTGTCACATGCTGTGATGTCTCCTCTTTTGTTACAAATGATGCAAAACTAATTATAAAATATAAATTATTCTTTTTGGTGTTCTCATCTGAAGCAGTTATGTTGTTTGTGCCTACACATCGAGATATAAGAATGTCAGAATTAAAAATAACTGTATTTTGAAGTCAACCTTGATCAAAATACACCCAAATGCTAAAAGACACATAAATGAATCCACATTCACAAACAAGAGAAACTGTAAAAACGAACACTGAACAACTTTCAGCATTAATAATTCTTCTGTTCTTGCTGTTTATTGATTCACAGTGATCAGAGAGCCGATATGTCTCATTCCTTGGTTGAATCACAAGGTTTTTCAGAGCTAGCGGGTATCCTCTCTCATTCAATGCTCAAGACTCACGGGACTAGTCCCCAGTGTTGTATAGAGCTGAAGTTAGTTAATGAATGGTGAAAACTCTGCAGCTCAGTGCTCCTCTGACTCTCCAGAGTTACAACATGTACCAGCAGGTGCTAACTTACTCATACTAACCTGCCAAACCTTGATCTCATGGTCAGGG
>NW_015528486.1:0-741 GCF_001515645.1 Sinocyclocheilus grahami
CCACACGTCTGAAACACAAACATACCATCAGCTTTCTACAGTTTCATATCTTATACCTTGAGTTATGTCAAGGACTGAATGAGTGTTTTGAGTAAGATCCCCTGATGGAGACACAATGCTACTACAGCATACCATCAATGTGTTAGGTTTAGCTATTGGAGTGAGAGTCAGGCCCAGACTCATGTTGACATTGATGCTCTGCACACCATCTATGCTGATAGAGTCTGTGAAGACACAGATATATTTTCACGACAAGTGGGAAAAATTTAAATGATGTTAATTCTATTTGAATGGACTTTAAAGGACTTCAAAAGTATTGTGGTGTCAGATAGTTTAAAAACAATGGTGCTGTATCACGTCCAAAAGCCCATGGTCATACCACAACACTTTTTGCAAGTGCATAATTATTTAAAATAAAGAGAAATTTACCTGCAAGGTTTAGTTTCTGGCAGGTGGCTCTTCTTGAAGCACTAATGTCACACTTATAGAGATTTCCTTTTCTATTCTGAGGGTATCCACTCCAGGGAGAACCCACCAGCAGCCTGAGCAAAAATAACCATTTCTCTATGCAATCAAACTAATTATGCATGCAAATTATTTTTGCCCGTGGTTATGATATGTTTCCCTATACTTAGGGTATATTTCAACCAAAAATGAAATCTTCAGGCAATTCAAGATGTAGATGAGTTTGTTTCTTCATCTAAACAGATTTGGAGAAATGTAGCATTACATCACTTGCTC
>NW_015528487.1:0-741 GCF_001515645.1 Sinocyclocheilus grahami
ATGGGCAAAATTAGGGTGGCAGGCCGACCGGGAAGGCGCCGCGGCATAAAGGGTCAACACAGAAGGAGGGCAGGAGCCGGTCGACTTTGAGTAACGTGTAACTGCCATTTCTGAGAATAATTGGTTGTTTTTGGAAACAGATGACTTAATTTCATGTGTCTGTAAATGAGTAAAATGTTTGTAGGCATTACAAAGTATGAAATATAAACCTGAATCAAATGTGCCTACTATAGCTCCAAAGTGTTGTTAGTGATTCTAATATTATTCAATCATTTACTGCTGAACAGTATGGTAAAAAGTTATGACATTTGGTAAAGTTATAGCATGGGGTCAATAATGTCATCTGAACCAATTTGGGGTTCCTCGAAATTTCTAGCGCCACCAAAAGTTAAAAATTTCAAGTGCACTTTAGCTTATACATTTTTACCTGAAGTACTACAAATTATTCTTAGACCAAGTCTTACAAAAGTCACTGAAATGATTTGTGGTGGTTAACATCACTAAAAAAGCTTAATGAAATTGCTGAGAAAGATGGTTTTATTGTAATCATAGCATTCAAAATGCGGTCATCTGCTAACATTCAAAAGTTTAAGGTTAATAAGATTTTTGAAAAGACTCTCATCTGCTCCACATTATTTGATCAGAAATACAGTAAAAATTTGAAATATTTTTACAATTTAAAGTAACTGTTTTCTGTTTGAATATATTTTAAAATGTGATTTATTCCTGTGATCAAAGCTG
>NW_015528488.1:0-741 GCF_001515645.1 Sinocyclocheilus grahami
CTTTAGATTAGGAAACACTATTCACTATTAACTAGTTGCTTATTAGCATACACATTCCTAGCATTTTGCTGTTTATTAGTACTTAAAACGTACATATTAATGCCTTATCCATGACTATAGGCTATTCTAGATCCCTTGCCTTACCCAATACCTAAATCTAAAGTGTTACCCAATATTCACAAGGCCACGGGAACAGCTATGCTCAGCAACATCACTGCTAACAATGCCCACTGTTAAGGTTTTTTTTTTGTACACCACATCAGCTCATTTGTTTAGATCAGGGCCCACAGAAGACATTTTCCTGTCGTTTCCATCCTGTGACTACACAGCCTCAGGAAGACAAAACTAAACCGGAATTCACAATGACAGCCATTCAGCAAGAAAAACTGCAACATCTTTCAGTGAAATTTTCAGTGAGAGTTGGTTATTTAATCACCGTCAGTGACAAAGTCCCATATGACGAATGATAAGACCAATAGATAACTGTATGGCCCTAATAACACGATATGTGTTTTCAGTCTCACCATTTGACACAGTCAGTGTGTCCTAAATAGTGCCGCTGTGTCCTCTCCTCATAGTTGAAGAGCACAACCACCGAGGCGATGAAATATACGATCTCCCCGGTAGGTAGCAAGTGCACATTTGCACGGCAGTCACGACCCCTGTAGCCATATCTGCACGTCTGAGTCAAGGAGGATACAGGGAATACAACAATATTCCAAAAATGTATGTTATACTTGT
>NW_015528489.1:0-741 GCF_001515645.1 Sinocyclocheilus grahami
TCGAGATCGCGATCTTTTAACGATTAATCGTGCAGCTCTAGTATGTATGTACCAAGAGCTCCTTAAAAAAACACAACAAATCCCTTGTGTCTTTGCACACATTTGGCGAATAAAGCTTATCCTGATTGAAATGCAAAACACTGTTAGAAAATGAGAAACTGGAGATTACATTACCTCTTTACAGCTAATGCTGAGTGACTTAGCGATGACCTGAATAAAGCGACTGTCGCTGAGAGAAAGCTTTGCTCCACCCAGGTCAGCTATCATCTCACCACGCAGATTGCGACTCAGCATCTTATGAATAAATAACAGCTTGAATTAATAATTAATTTGAAACAGGTAAAAATGTCTCACAGGTCTTCAAAAGAAAACCTTATTAAGAAGTGACCTTTTTATACTGACCTTTTTTATGATAAGGCTAAATAAGTTCAGGTTTTCCATTAATTAATTAATTACATTTGTTTAAAAAAAAATAAAAAATTTAACACTATTTACTTGATGGTTACAGTGCATGACAATTTGTAAACATTTCTTAACATTTCTGAACTAGATTTTCAAATTGTTTTTCCTCTTGTATGTCAAATGTGGTTTCAATCTAATTTTAAGAGACATTTTTTGCATACCTTTTTCTTCTCTTCTATACTGAGGTTTTGTTTTGCCAGCACATAGGAGAGTTTTGAAAGAGCAGCTTCTGGGGTCATATCACACCCAGCGACCAAACCGGCATCACTCAGAGCCTGA
>NW_015528490.1:0-741 GCF_001515645.1 Sinocyclocheilus grahami
AAAAAAAAAAATGAATAAAATAGTAGTTTGTGTTTTTTTGTTGTTGCATGTTTTGTACGACAAGGAAAGCTCTAGCCACTCCCACTGATTAACCAGCTGCCTCGGATTGCTTACTAATTGTTTAAGAACACTTGTTTGAAAAATTGATGTGTATCCTGAAGAAGGATTTGAAGCTGAAACGCGTAGATCTACCTTTTTAATTATTTTAATGATTTAGCCCAGTTAATTAAAGGCTTTTTATTGTTACTACAAGTGCCTTGGAGTAATTTAATCTTTTCAGTTTGATATTTATCAATATTTGATATTTATGTTTAAAATCCAAAGAGCACCGTTGATTATGTGAGAAAACCAGTGCAGCATTCTTGGCTCCTGTTGTATTGTCAAGTAGTTTGTGTTTGTTTGTTTTCATTCAGATGCAGAACAGAAATGAGCTACTTTTACATGGAGTATAAAAATCAGTTAATAATCATTTTTTGACTTTGACACACTTTTAGGATTATTTGATAAAAAGAAAGTTCAAAAGAACAACATTGGTCTGAAACAGACATTTTTTAAATCAATTTTGTAATAAATATAATAATGAATTAGTATTTTAGCACCCAGATTTTACATGTGATAGTGTTTATCGTGTACGTGTCCATACAAATATCATTATAGTTAGTATTATATAATAAGAGCTACATAGGCCCAGCAACATACCAAGTTTCTTTTCAAATAAACCCTTTTAGTTGAGTTTTTTTT
>NW_015528491.1:0-741 GCF_001515645.1 Sinocyclocheilus grahami
TATATATATATATATATATATATATATATATAACAAATATTAATATTACTAAAATGGTTATTTTAAATGGTAATAAAAGTTTGCAATATTACTGTATTTTGGAGCATGAGGCTTTAAATGTTAAAAATATTGAAGTAAAATCTTACTAACCTCAATCAGAGCTGTGGGTGAGTTAATTACTGAATTGTCATTTTTAGACAAACAATTCACACAAAAAATCTAAAGACAAGAACGTGGCTGCTGTTCCCAGCTTTTGTGATTTAGACAAGCACTTGATAATGGAACCAGTGATGGATGTTCTGTTGGCCGTTATCTTTAAATCCACGTGAGTGTCGTATTCTAGTGTGCCGAAAACGAATGGAAATAAAACATGATCTACGTTTCCATGCAAATTGGAATTCTAAAGTTTATCCTCATCTCGCCCCTAAGAGGAGAGACTTCATTTATATCCTCAATGCGGTGCATATGACATTGTCAGCTTGATACACTCTGTCTCAGGCAACCCATGAAATGTGGTTGTCTACGTATAAACAGAAACAAGCAGATACGCTAACCGCTGCCACTGTTCTCTTCAGAGCGTGATCACAACTTTTCTGAAATTCTCTGTAAACTTTGCTGAAGTTTACAAACCACAGGCTTGTCTTTCATCGTGACTAAACTGTCGGGCTTCAGAACCAGTTTGTGCTGATATACTGTATGTATTACATATGTTTTTCATTTGTGTGTTCTTTCATAATAACC
>NW_015528492.1:0-741 GCF_001515645.1 Sinocyclocheilus grahami
AAACATTCATTTTGAAAGGATCCACTCTTTCCTCTCATCTTCTGGTCATTGATGCGTTCAGGGACGGTGCACTTTAAACACCAATGCATCACCACCTTCACTGGCCAACATCCTGACACAGTTAATGATTATTCCATGAGTCCAGTTTGGCTGGATACAGCTGAGCACTCTCACACACACACACACATAATTCCACCCCAAGGGTTGGTGTGAAAATTAGCAGCTCTTTACGTTCGCCTCATTAGAGTGCCGCCCCTCTAGAGTGCCGCGGCCATAATTGAGACATAAAGGCTTTTCACACTTCACTGACGTCCTCACCACATGACATCTGTCTCATAGTAGAGGCGCTGCAGACCTGATGGAAACTCTCAAAGAAGATTGTTAAAACATGTTCTTATAACCAGTCCTGATAGAGCAGTTGAGATTAGAGACCGAGCAACTTCAGTATATAAAAGTAATGAGAATGTGCTTTAAATTGAAATTCCACGAATGTGGTATAAATAGGTATCTAATTTCTTTTATTTTAACCAGTTGAGGCACAGATCTTACTTTATTACCAAATTAGGCGAGATCTGAAATCCTGTTAGCCATTCTGTCATTTTTGTTTGTTTGGTTTTGTTGTGTTTTTGATAAAACAATATATTTCCTTTGGATGATTATTTAATGGTTATTGATAGAAAATGACAGATTCAATTTATAATTTTAGACATGTCACCAAATATTGATGACTTGGTTGAAATC
>NW_015528493.1:0-740 GCF_001515645.1 Sinocyclocheilus grahami
AGATAGATAGATAGATAGATAGATAGATAGATAGATAGAACATTTATTGCTGACATTTTCACAAGTTGTCTCAGATGGACCATTGACCAAGTGAAGATATCAGGAAAATATATATTTTAATATTTAATATATTTTTTTCTTTCCAGCGTGTATTATCAGTAAAACTATTGAATTCTTTTTTTTTTCAAGATTTCACATGAAAAGCATTTTGTGCTTCCATGCAAAAACGCATGATCAGTGTCAGTCAGTAACTATATATAAGGCATGATCTTAAAATCTCTTCATTTTTAATTCTAATTTTTCTTAATTATTTCGAAATCAGAACCAGGTATTTTAAGTATTAGAAAAAAACAAATCCCTAATTTTCAGTGTGGTTTTTAGACTTTTCACCTCCTCTAACTCACGTTTGACCCCCATATGCTGACTCACATATACTGACTCTTTAAATTCCAGATCTGCTGCCTGCTAAAAATGGCGAGGAGCCCACAATCCAGTTTCTTCTTGAGGTTGTGGAGATCCTCACCAATTATGTGCGCAAGACCTTTGACAGATCCACCAAAGTGCTGGACTTCCATCACCCTCACCAGCTCCTGGAGGGGATGGAGGGCTTCAACCTGGAGCTGTCTGACCAACCTGAGTCGCTGGAGCAGATCCTGGTGGACTGCAGAGACACACTCAAGTATGGAGTCAGAACAGGTACAACCCGTTGAACAATTTATCACACCGTCCAATCATCACAT
>NW_015528494.1:0-740 GCF_001515645.1 Sinocyclocheilus grahami
CAGAGAATTTATTTCCTACTCATTATAGTCAGGAAAGACGATTCATTACAGACCATTTGCCAGCTGAGGTTGGTCTGTTTAAAATAATAATTCTGTAGAGCTCTTGTCAAGGTTTTTGTTGTATTTTCAGTTGTTAGTCAAGCCACTGAATTATCACATTTTATTAGTATTTTGTTTATTTTGCAAAAGCCTGAGATGTGAGTAAAGTCATTCTGGGACAATCAGTCATTCACAATGTTACAGGTTTAAGTGTTGTAACTGGCAGGAGTGATGTGAAGTATTAAATGGAGACTGTTTCCTGAGGTTATCCATTATCATAGATGGAGGTCATGTAATATTTTAAAAATGCCGTGGTTTGGTTTCTCTTTGTGCCTCTTCTCTTTCTCCATAATGTTGTTTTCGCTCTGCACACACATAAAGACATAGAAGTTTGATATTGTGGTTTTCTGGCTAGCACCAGATAGCTGGTTTAGCTATTTTTAGGGTATTTTCAGGGAGTTACAGTCATGCCAATTTAGCAAAAGTTACAGTGAAAATACCTACAAAATTTAAATAGGTGACTGCGGACCAGCATAAGAAACTTTCAAATAAGGAGACATGACAAGCATACTAAATGCTAAATTAACATACCAAATTCAAAACTAGCTTTTTACTGAAAGGTTTAAACTTATGAAATATATATACAGTATATACAGTATATATATGTATATATGAAGAGTTCAGATGCAAAAGCCTCTAAG
>NW_015528495.1:0-740 GCF_001515645.1 Sinocyclocheilus grahami
GAAACATTTTGTAAATATACCACTTCATAAAAATGAATGTGTGGTATATTCCATTTCACATTGACTTTACAATTTACATTGTGAAATGGGGTCCTCGGTTGACTTTGATATTGACAATTTATTTTATTTTTTCATGTATTACACAGCACTAACGATGCCAAGGTCATGGGTTTGATTCCCAGGGAATTCATGAACAAATAGAATGTGTACCTGCAGTGCAATGTTTTGGATAAAAGCGTCTACCAAATGCATAAATATAACTGGGTATGATAGCTGGGGTTTTCTTTGGACATCTTAGATGAGATTCTTAAAAATATTTGCAGAGTGGTCGATACACCCTTTGCTTGAGCCTCTCAAAGGTCTTGCCCCAAGCAAAAAAGGAAACTGTAATAACATGACAGCCTGCCTGTTAAGATTCTAAATGCATATTTCAGTGAGCAACATTCATTTGAGAATGCCCAAGACTAATACCCTAATCTTGCAGTTGCGATGTGCAGTCTGAGGGGGCTTTGCTGGGTCGCATCTACCCAGCGCTGCTCTTTCAGGCTTAGGGCTTTGCCGAATAAATTCAGACTAAATCAATTAAACATGAGCTTTTCTCTGTTATGTAAATGTATAATCAACAAAACCTAATTTGAATCTTACCACGCCTGATTCTTTCTGCCTCGTTCTCGTTGCCACTCTCTCGTGCATTTGGTGAGGGACGGTCTCTTTGATACATCTGTTTGAGACAGCGGGAC
>NW_015528496.1:0-740 GCF_001515645.1 Sinocyclocheilus grahami
CCTGCCGGTATGAGACTCGAACTCACAACCTTTGGGTTACGAGTCTGACTCCCAAACCATTAGGCCACGACTTCCCCCATATAGCGATGTCCTAGGCATCAACAGTATGCCACCAGGCAACCTTCCTGTACAACTGTGATCAGCAAGCTAGCAGTATGAAGACAGCTGACAGAAAGCTGTAAATTTGTCCTCTCTTTATGTTCACCACAGTGGCCAGCAGTGGAGTTGAACTCACACCATGAACAAAACCGCATAAGAGCTGGAGGAGGGTACATGCCACATTATTCTGTGCTGCCCTCACCTTCGGCATTGCTGAGTGGCATGGAGTGCAGGGGTGAAAAAGCCACACGAGTCACATGTGGTTTTTGGAGCATTTTATGACCGATTTAAATATTTTACGCACTATGGTGCGTGAAACATGGTCAATTACATGCGTGGTCTTTAGGGCAATGAAGACATAAACTCTTCAGTTTGAAAGAAGTCACACATCTCAACAATTCCTCTGTTCAAGAACAACAACAACAAAAATATATTTCACTTGATCACTTCAAAAAAAGGAAATTGTAAAATGTAATACAAAATAAAATAAAAAATATTCTCATAGGGCATATAACAGAATTCGATTTCAACCAGCGCAGAGGAAGCAAGTTAAACCAACAGGGAACGACGACAATTTTATGAAATGAGATGAGATAAAAACCACTCCTCCAGTGAATTGAGATTTCAGATATGGGATCCCA
>NW_015528497.1:0-740 GCF_001515645.1 Sinocyclocheilus grahami
AAAAAAAAAATGTGTCAGTGTACAATGGATAATTCACCCAAAAATGAAAATTTACTAACTCTAATGACGTTCCAAACCCAGTTTTCTTTCTTCTGTGGAACACAAAAGAGACATTAGGTAGAACGTTCGTGCCGCTCTCATGAACTATTCCTGTAATTCAACTTTCTTTAGGGAGAAGGAACTGGACCTGAGAGTTCCAACAGATGCTGAGAAAAAGGTAACAAGGTGTGTTTGTGTATTCACATATTTATTGATGTTCTTGTACTGATTTTCTGACCTTATCCTTTAAAGCAGCTCTTTGTGAGTGAGGCGTCTGCATACAGAAAGCAACCAAGGGATGACATCATCCGCCTGGACACTGCTGAGCCTCCTGAGAGTGTTCTGCAATACAGGACAGACCCTCTGTCTTCATGCAGGTATATATGGATATACATAAGTGCAAACACACAAGCACACATATTTGTACATGCTGTACTTCAAGCTCACAAACACGTTTTTGTTTTTTTCTGCAGGATGCCTTTTGTCCCTACTCACCTCCCATTCCTTACAGATGCCTATAAGACTCCAAATAATGATTCTGAGAGTTTGATGAGCCCCAGTAGAGCCTGTAAGACACATATGACACAACAGATTACATAAAATATTACTTGCAGTGAGGGTAAACATGGTTTTGTGTGGTGAAATATTGGGTGCAGAGAGTGGGCCTCATTTATCAATCTAACGTAGAAACGAGCGCAGAT
>NW_015528498.1:0-740 GCF_001515645.1 Sinocyclocheilus grahami
TGGTTATTGAGTTTAAATTATATCCTGAAATATAAATTATATTTTGAAGAGGGGAAGAATCCTGAATAAGGGTGAAATTACAGTTTCAGTCTAGTGCTACTGAGAGCGTGATAATGCTAGACTAATGTAATGAACCTTACAATGGTTATGCGTATGGATCAAATCTGTCATATGTCAACATTTGCATAAGGAATTAAAGTCATAAATCATATTCAAATAAGGCCAGAATCAAACATTAAATTAAACCTCAGCGTCCTGCAGTGCATAGTAATGCGCTAACAACCACTCGCCATAACAAACAGATAAAATGTAAATCTGATTGATTTAATTCATATTCATATCATATATTTGATATAACTGTGATATTGAACCGCCAGACTGTCATTGAGTATGTTGCATGCAAATGGAAAGACACTTTACACTTTACATTTAGCTTCCATTTGTTAACAATAGTTAACTACGTTTAGTTAAAATGAACTAACAATGAAAAATACTTCTAAAGCATTTATTAATCTTAAAGCTAATTTCAACATTAAGTAATGTATTATTAAAATTAAAAGTTGTATTTGTTAATGGACTTGAAACAATGAACAGTTGTATTTAACATTAACAAAGATGAATAAATATTGCAACAAATGTATTGTTCATTTTTTGTTAGTGTAAGTTAATGCATTAACAAGCTTATTGTAAAGTGTTACCAGCAAGACACTTTTAACTAATAGATATGACCATACTTCCCC
>NW_015528499.1:0-740 GCF_001515645.1 Sinocyclocheilus grahami
AATGCGTCCTTGCTGAATAAAAGTATTAATTTCTTTCAAAAAAAAAATAAAAATCTTGTGACGTATGCTCAAACAGTGTCTCACCGGTTCCTTTCTTGCAGACGTAAGGTAGATTGTAGTTGCAGGGCACGTCGTTCCATTTGCCGTCCTCTCTAGTGATCATCACCACACAATCCTCTCCGCCCGCGAAGAAGTTATCCGGCTGATTCTCACGCCAGTTCTCATACACCTGTGAGAGGAACAGACAATGTCAAATTATTACAAATGAAGCAATCTGGAGTAAGAACGTGCACGGAAATCTGAATGGAATAAATAAACCACATTGGATCTGTCAGATTATTGCAGACCATGTAAACACTGTCAGGTTCTTCACAGTCTGCAGTTGAAGGTTCAAGGGGTGTTTATTTGGGACTAATTCATTTGAAAAATGACTCACAACATCCATCCCATCAGTCCACTGGAAATCCTCTTCCACTGTGCGATCATTCAAACCGATCCAAACGTTCTCATGACCCAGACCTGATGGACCAAAGAAAGATGACGAAAAACAAGTTTCCCATGTAAATCTTTCCTACATCCAGTAAAAATATCTGAAGTCCCCCTGAGATTTTAAGTTAATATTTCAATCATTTAATAACACATTCATATGCTTCTCTGATGTCAGTTAATGGAGGTAAACAAAATATTTCTTCTTTTTTGAGCAAGCATTTTATTTTGATTATATTTAAATCATTTTATTT
>NW_015528500.1:0-740 GCF_001515645.1 Sinocyclocheilus grahami
TGTGTGTTTTAGTGTATGCCTCCCTTAATGGTGAGAATGGCGCAGTTTTTTGGGAAGGGAGACAGGGTCTGCGGAACAAAGACAGTATTTCACAGTCAGCTGACAGGCCGCTGCAGAGGTATTTACAACCTCTCTGCAATGCGGCAAAAGAAGCGAGAGGAGCCTACAAACGAGATAACCGAAACCAGAGCAATAGGCCTACCCACTCATTTAGGCCTACACATTAAATTAAATGACTTTAGAACGCACTTCATATCAGTTTTTTTTAATGCAGTACAAACTTGAAATGCTAGCAAATAATTAATTATAATTATTAAACTGAAACTGTATGTGCAATTTTTGTAGGATAGTTGAAATTATTTTCATCGGTTGATAATCATGCGATGCGCATTGTCGTTGATGTGTCTTTTGCAACCAATATACAGTGTTATTTACAGTGTTGCCTTTTCACAAACCAGATCACATTACATTAAATATTCTTTAAAAAAAAGCACAACTGTGCATGTGCAAATGTGTATTGCCTAATGTAGGTCTAAGCTGTATTGTGTATTGATTTGAATAGTGATTATATTCAAAGTATTCATGTAAAATAGTTATGCAAGCACTTCTTGTAGTTGTTCAATGCACTATTTCTGTATGAGCAGCTAAGCAAAAAATATCTGTTCCATAACGAGGTGCGTTTGCCATGCACAGAACACCTAGGCAGCGTCTGCTTTGGTCGGCAGGCGGTGCTGTTGTCT
>NW_015528501.1:0-740 GCF_001515645.1 Sinocyclocheilus grahami
TATATATATATACACACACACACACACACACACACACACACATACCCATTTTTTATGTAAAGGTTTAAAACCAATTACCAATTTTTAATTACTTATTAAAACTGATGCGAGGTCAGCCGGGGAAGGCCTTCACATGGCTTGAATTGTTAGTGATAGTTGACCACAGCAATGAGTAATAATGGTTGGTGGTTATGTTTATGGCCACGGCCATCTCTATAGCACACAAACTGAGATGGAATTTTTATTTCTGCTAAATCAGCATACAATAACCACAATGAATTTATGACCTTCCCATAAAGCAGAACAGCTACATTTACACATTAGCTTTGTCTAGAGTTCTCTTAAGAAACTGCTTCACACAGTTAGTCATGGTAAAGAACTAATCTAATTGTTTAACTAGTTATCAGGGAAAATAGTGACATAATATTACAGAATAAGGATCAAAAGTTGTATTATAATAATCTGTACAAAACATTTGCAAATACTAGTTCTACAGTAGTACAGTAATTCTACATGAGTGCAACTCGAATAGTCTTTGATGTTAATGAGATTTACGTCACTGAGCTGCGTTTCTGGAAAGTTCTGATTCACCGTGGAAATTAAAACATCTCCATAACCTGTTACTCATGTAGAGGGCATAAACAGAATATAGCAGCATCATCAACACTTAGGAAATGTGTATCTCACATCTACAAATCCAGTTGGAAGTCTTTGCTCATAAAATATGAACCAATCGGCCG
>NW_015528502.1:0-740 GCF_001515645.1 Sinocyclocheilus grahami
ATGTCATTCTTTAAGTGTCTGTGGAGAATTTCCGACATGAAGTATAAACATTTCCTGAATAAACTTTTTTTTTTTTTTTGTGCTTCCATATATTCTCTACCAAGTCAAGACATTGACATTTTTGTATCTTTGGTGTCACGAGCTGCCACAGAAACGACACATAACTGTCTATGGAGTCACACCACATGAATTATTACACAAATGAGATTTGAGAGGAAGATTTTCAGTGAATAACAACTCACATTTCAGTTGTTTCTTTTTGAGTTTCAAAAATTCAAAAATCTATCAAAATATTAATCTACTTTTAAAATACTTTTATGATTATGTTACAGTGTTTAAAATCGGATGGATGCTGCAAGGTGGTTAAACAGTTACGTTAAATCTAGGCTTTACTTTATATAGTAATTGTAATGCTAACCTAAAATGAAATACAAATTTTAAAAGATGTCTAAAAAAAAGACAGTGGACACTGTTAGTCAACTACTATATCACTGAAGCTGCATAAAAAAACTATAACGTAAAAAATACAGCGTTACACTAAGCTTCTTCAACCATATGGTGAGATAAAACCACTTATGTGTTCATAAATATTAAACAAAACCAAATTCCAGTCATGTAATCAAGCCAACATCACTGCTGATCACTTCATCCGGTCTGTTGTCAGAATCAAGCACTACAGACGATCCTCTGAGACACTCATAATCACGCCGCTAACAAAGCAGAGATTAGATTCAAAACAT
>NW_015528503.1:0-740 GCF_001515645.1 Sinocyclocheilus grahami
TACAGCTTTAAAGCATGACATTAAAACATAGTTATTTAAAATGTGTTTTAAGTAACTTTTTTTTTTATTTAACAAGAGTGAACTCTCTTTAAGTGGCATTTCATTTAATTAATACTATGAAATAAAAATATCTGCAAGTAGTTTTTCTTTTTACATATACTTTACACTCTGAAGTACAGTTCAAGTGTACACTACAAGTGCACACTTCTTTTTCACAGGGGATATGGGACTATGAGACAGCAATATTTCCAATTAATAACAACTTAACTTTTCAGAAAACTTGGAATAAGGTACACAATTTGTAAGGATAACTTTTCTGTTTATTTTGGAGCATGATGACTTGAATATTGAATATTATTACTTGAATATTATTCTAAATGTCTGAAGGAAAGTTATATTGGTTGTAATGAAATGAGGGTGAGTAGTGATGAAAGATGATCTAGAATTTAAATTTTTGCACAAACTATCCCTTAGTGTTTGTAATGAATACACTGCACGTGGCTATAGATAAAGTGCATCTGCACTCACTTAACTCATTTCATGAGAGTGATGCCAGGATACTTGACAGCATGTGCTTATAAATCTGTGCATCACTGTAATATGAAACTGCATATTTATGCTGATAGAGGTCTGATGGTCTGACATGAAACCCAAATGAACTGGACAGAGTTGGGACAAACTGTTCTCGCAGTAGCGCCTGTCTCACGCACAGCTAATCTGTCATGAAGGACTTGTGTGAG
>NW_015528504.1:0-740 GCF_001515645.1 Sinocyclocheilus grahami
TATATATATATATATATATATACACATATATATATATAATTTAACATAATAATAATAAAAATAGTACTAAAGTAACAAAAACAAAATAACAAATAATGAAACATTTTTAATATTAACAATTAATAACTTAAGTTACTGAATAATAACATATTGAATAAGTTAAGTCTTTCATATCTCTCATACAAAGTTAAGCATATTAAAATAAACAATTTTAAGTATTTGTTTAAATATGAACTTTTGTTAGGCCATGCTTTGTGGTTCTTACCTAATAAGTTCTTCATGATGGCCATGTTGTGTTCCCACAGGTTGCTGAAAGGACCCCAGCGGGACTTGCCTTCAGGCAGTGGGTTTTTCCTCATCCAACCCCCGCACGCAAAGTTGTAGAAATCCTGGCAGGGGTCCACTGACCGATCGAGAGCCCCCAAGACTGTACTTGCCACACTAACACAAGGCTCTGACAGGCACATTCCCGGATGAGCTGTCAAAACCAATATATGTATATAAATATACTGCTGTATCCATTACAATATGCCTTTAGATCACAAATAGCAGCCAAAACCAATAAGAAAGTCTTGCCGATGTCTCTTTTACTCAGCGTGTTTTACACTAGGGTAATCATAAATGGGATTTTGGTGCGCTACACTTTCAGTGCTGTACCTCATACTTCATTCAAGCTGCACATCATAAATATGCTCTGAACATCTCTTTGAGGAGGATCCCAGGACATGAAGCCATCTGGA
>NW_015528505.1:0-740 GCF_001515645.1 Sinocyclocheilus grahami
TCTATTGGGTACTTGACATCTTGAGCCTTTGAAGACGTTTTCCATTGGCTGCAGAGCTGTGTCTGTCAGCCCCTCAGAGTGGGTGATAAGGGCTTCCCTCCACTTCCGAATGAGCGGTTTGTTTTTGCCGGTAAGCGCAGAAGCTCTTCAGCAGGCACCCTGCTGCAGACCCTACAGATGATAAGATGCTCCGGAAGTCAGTGGAAATACAAACAAAATACTCACATGCATGGAATTCAGTAGGTTTTGTTTGTGTATGGGGAAAAAGACATCTGTCCTCAGTTTGATCAACTTATTTATTTCCCATGAGGGAATGTTTGACTTTCAAGTACTCGTTTCATTGCAATTGATGCTTACCAACCTCTCTGAGATACACAGAGATTCACAGATAATAGCTTTGTAATGGCAAAAAGTGGCTGCTTTCAGTCTATCCTGCAACCTCTCACACCTCATTTCATTTCAATTTCCGTCACCGCAGATATTTATCCTCTCTCTTTTTCAAAGATACTGAGGCACTCTTCAGACGTTTGTCAAAAAGAAATGGTCAATGAACTTAAGTCCCAACACTCATAGGAAATCATAGGAAAAACAAATAAACACTAGGCCCAAAATCTGCCCTGGCTCACCCACCCAAACAAAGGAAGGGGCTTCTGCACGTATCAGAGCGATGTTTACAAAATCCTCATTAAGGAAAAGAAAGCAGATAACGGTGCACACACACACACACACACACACACACA
>NW_015528506.1:0-739 GCF_001515645.1 Sinocyclocheilus grahami
CATCTTTAAGCATGACTGTTGAAATGAAATGGTAACACTTTACAAGAGTCCATTTGTAACATTAAGATTAATGAAAGCTGTAGAAGTATTGTTCCTTGTTAGAGTGTTAATTTCAACATTTAGCCTTCTGATACATTTTTTAATTTTAAAGTTGCTTCTGTTAACAATAGTTAATGAACTATGAACTAACTTGAATGATTAATATATAGGCTAATTAATATTAATTTATTTATTTTTTTATTTACAAAGTATGGGTCAGTACTGTTTTTTTTGTTTTTTAAATAGTAAAGCTTTTGTTCAGTATTCATTTTAAAAACTATCGGTTGAGTAATTGGTATCGGCCAGTGTGGTCCAACTTAGCTATTGGTATCAGTAAAATCCACTATCGGTCGACCTCTAGGACCTCAATTTCTGCCAGCCTCAATGCCAAGCCTTTCTCAAAAACCTTAGAAAGTGGCCTTATAAGCTATGGGAACGAAAAAAAATGATTTGAACATACAGACTAGGACTGAAAGGCTTAAATTTGTGTGTAATGTTTGCTTGATTCAAGATATTGAATTTCAACAACATTCAGAGGATAAAATAGATTTTGCATGAAGAAAATAAATATCATTACTTCATGACACTTGAAGCACTTTCCTGCCAAATTCACATTTGTTCACAAATTCACAAAAACAAAAAAATAGGGCGCAATGTACATATTAATATGAGGGCATTTTCCATATTGATTTTTTTTTTT
>NW_015528507.1:0-739 GCF_001515645.1 Sinocyclocheilus grahami
AAAAAAAAATTAAATCAGCAAGGAGGGGGGTAAAAAAAAAAGATTATTTTTTAATAAAGAACTGTCATGAGTTCCAAGCGAGTTCCATTTCTAAATTGAGTCTATTTTGGTTTCAGGTAACATTTACAGGTACATCCGTTTTAATGTTCAGTCTGTCTCTCTCATGGAACTTAACACCCACATCGCTTCAGAGCTGTTTCGCCTACTTCACTCAGCTCAATGACTCTGCACAATAATCACTTAAAGACAGTATAGGCTTGATTAAACATAAACCAACAAAATGATGTTCAGAGGTAAGAATATGCAGTGCTCTCATAAAGGCTTATTTCAGATTAACATACTAGCATGCTACTCATACAGTTTGTGCAGCATGTACAGTATGCAGAATGTGCATTTTCTGAATTTATGGAATACCCAGGTGACCTACCACATGTAGAGCATACAACACATACTGCGTGAAATACTGCAATGCCTCCAATGTGATGAATGAATTAGAAATAAAATCAGCAGTGATTTGTAATAACTATTTTGACTCATTATTTGAACAGACTGACAAACCTTACAACATTTTACACAATACTTATTTCTAAATAACCATATTTATTTATTAGAATGATAACTGGATGCAACATGAATTCACGTAGCAACAATGCAGCATAAACATAGGTATATGCATAATAGTATATTCCCATGTTTCAGTTTTCTTTTTTTAATAGTTCACTCTGTAAAAATTTACCCC
>NW_015528508.1:0-739 GCF_001515645.1 Sinocyclocheilus grahami
ATATTTTCTTTCTCTATATAATAATAATAATTACAGCAACAACAATAACATGATGTTATATATATATAACATATATATATATATATTATATATATAATATGTGTGATAGAGAGAGAGAGAGAGAGACACATTGTATCATAATTATAATGTTAAATGTAGATATATAGACCCAACATAATTTCTCAAATGTATCTATTTAAATAAATGTTAGTCTCACTGTCACTAAATAATTAAGAATGTATTTCTCTTTATAACAATAATAATAATACTAATAATAATATACACTCACACAATATTTATATTTAACTTGATAAATTTAATACTATCAAATTTCACCATTTTACAAAAAAAATTATCAATTTCATAAATATATTAGTCTCATTGTATAATTTAATATTTAACTATTTAATAAATGTACAAATAATGATAAAAAAATATATAGATTTAAACATCAATGGAATTACATAACCATTATGCAAATCCTTTTTATTATTATTTAGCTGAATCAAAATGAAAATCTACAATTAACTGAGTTTGAACTGACTTAATGTTATTTGGCATTAAGACAATATGTACAGTCAGTCATACTCGCAAAATAAACCCCAACAGCTGATCGGGGCCCTGACAACAACTGCTGCCTGATCAAATATATGGTTAAATATTAACTAAACAAAAACTGAATGCCCAGACTGATCAATCAGAATCAAGAATTCCAGAGCACTGCATAATAACTAAGGCA
>NW_015528509.1:0-739 GCF_001515645.1 Sinocyclocheilus grahami
CAGATATTTTAGGAAACAAACCAAAGAAGAAAAAAAATTAACAAACACTACTGATAAAAAAAAATAAAAAAAAATAAATAATATATATATATATATATTTATCTTAAAGGTGCAATAGGTGGGACGTTTGCTTTCAGTGCTATCAGGCTAAAGTTAGCATTTTCCAAGATCTCCTACTGCATCTTTAACCAAGACGTTTAAAAATAACACAAAGGTTTGTAGTACATTGCTAGTGTTAGTGCTCTGCATTTACCCATCCAAAGTGCACACACACAGCAGTGAACACACACACACTGTGAACACACACCCGGAGCAGTGGGCAGCCATTTATGCTGCGGCGCCCGGGGAGCAGTTGGGGGTTCGGTGCCTTGCTCAAGGGCACCTCAGTCGTGGTATTGAAGGTGGGAGAGAGCGCTGTACATTCACTCCCCCCACCTACAATCCCTGCCGGTACGAGACTCGAACCCACAACCTTTGGGTTACGAGTCCGACTCTCTAACCATTAGGCCACGACTTCCCCCTTCTTATCTGGAATATAGAAAAAAATCTCAAAAGAGAAAAGGCTGTATATTGGTTCGCATTCATTCCCCTCACAGATCACAAGACTAACAGCAACATTATCACTGCAAACATCGAAACAATCATTTACACAAACATATAAAAACTCAAAATCGCTCAGTTCTTAATAAACTCTACATGTTTTCCTCGCATAGACCTAATTACTGCTGCTGCTCTAAAT
>NW_015528510.1:0-739 GCF_001515645.1 Sinocyclocheilus grahami
TAGCCAGATGTGTTCTTGATATGGAGGATTCATCACTCTTGATTTTTTGGCTTTGCATCTGCTGTTGCTACTCTGATGGGCCGATACAGAGGAGCAGAAGATTACCCCTAACCTGACCCTCAGTCACTGTGTTAATCACGAGTTAGAGCTTACGCTCCATGATGCTGTAAAATATATTACAGAGGACAGTCATTTTCAGATGTTCATTGACTCTCTGTCCTCATTTTTCTCTCAAAGCCCCAAAAACATGCGAGAGCTGGAGTCTGCAGCTTCTGACTGTGTGCTCACAGAACAGGTAGAGTTTTTGACGTGCGCTGGCTGTCCTCGTCCTGCACGTCTGTCACATTCCTGCTAAAACTAGTGTTTTTGTGGTGGAGGTGTGGATGACCCAGCAGGATTTACTCCGTTTTCTTCAGAGGAGAGACGCCACAGCTGTCAGAGCTGATTCTGACAACACTGCCATCTATGAGACAAGATCTTGGAAGTTTCCACACGTTCAAGGCAGCAAATGTGTCTCAACCAAGTAACAAAGACCATCAGTGAAGACGAGAGGACCCTATATAGGGATGACAAACTTCTTACGATAACTCAAGACTCCTGCATTCAGTCCCACGCTCCTCAAGGAATTCCATGAATTTATGAAAGTGCTCACTACTGTCTCCACACTTCCATGAGTGAACATATACAGGCCTGGTATTTGCTGTATTTCTGCAAATGATTATGATAATAGTGGTTATGG
>NW_015528511.1:0-739 GCF_001515645.1 Sinocyclocheilus grahami
AAAAATGTTATTTACTCACCTTCATGTTCCTTCAAATCCCTATCATTTTCTTTCTGCTCTGGAAAACAAAGGAAGATGTAAGGCAGAAAGTCTCTGTCATCATTCACTTTCATCACGTGTTTTTTTTTTCCATACAATGAAAGCGAATGGTAACTGAGAATGTCATTCTGTCCCTTTGTATTGTTTTCCACAGAAGACAGAAAATCATATTTTGGACTGGAACGACATAAGAGGGAGTAAATGACAAGAACAAAACAAATCTAGATAAACTATACTTTTAAAACAGAGAAAAATCTGCATAATATCTATGCATGGAACACAATGGGATCCATTTGCTGACCACACATTAATCTATATTTGTGGTGAACCGAATAAACAACCATTTAATTAAAAAGTCAGATTCATAAAATATTACCTTTGTTAATATCCACACGTAAATCATCATGCTCATAAGACCCACTGCCTTATTGTGTGAATGTTAAGGCAGTTTATAAAATCATTATCATTATTATTACCTGACAGTTCAAGTCATTAATACACGTTTTTACGACATACAATATACTATAATTACATTACAATGGTAAATCATTGTTTAAAAAAAATCCCAAATGTTTTCACGCGATTAAATCGCTCTTGTCCGCCTAGCGTATGTTTTAGCTGCTAAATGCGTATATATTTAAAGACACGCACAATTTCACAATCCATCACTCATTTATATATTCATTAATGACAGAAAAAA
>NW_015528512.1:0-739 GCF_001515645.1 Sinocyclocheilus grahami
CTCTCCGCTCCTCGCTGCTGCTGCTCGTCTTCATCTTCCTGCAGATCTCCTGTGAAGCCTTGTGTAGGTCTCCATGCGCTCTAACACGCTGTTGTTGGTATGGTAACAATACAGGTCCTTTGTGATGGGATGTCGTCATGGAAACTAAGCAGAGGCTGATGCTATTTTACTGCAATGAATTATTAAAACAGAAAGATTCGTGTCTGCTGGACGCTGGAATGAAAGTGAATTCTCTCTCTCTCTCACAAAAGCACGCTGAAGAATAAAGAAAGAGCAGCTCTAACTCGATCAGTGTGACTGAGGAGGCCATTTTATATGATGTCACCAAAGATTCATTAAAATGTTTTACATGGAACCACGAGTTCAGCAAAGATGTGAGCATTTTTTATTAGTCGGAAATGCAGTTATATTGATTGCATTAATTCAGACTTAACTGTAGGGGTGTAACGGTTCGTGCCTCGGGTTTGGGCAGAGGTGGGGGACTCAAGTCACAAATTTAAGGGCTTGTGACTTGCTTGACTAAATAAAGAAAATGACTTGGACTTGACTTGACTTTATAACAAATCAACACACTGAATACTGAACGATTCAGTGGCCCATTCTTGCTTGTTCATGAACAAATCAACTGTTCTGAATGAATCAGTTCCATGAACACTTCTGTGATAAAGCAGTGATTTGCCGCCACTCACTGGCAGCATTAATGTCATAGAGTAGGCCTATCATTTCATTTCATATTTCT
>NW_015528513.1:0-739 GCF_001515645.1 Sinocyclocheilus grahami
TCTCTGAAAAAACAATCCAGTAATCATACCAATTATTTTGACATGCCAAAATAAATGCCTAAACAACGAATGGTTAATTTTGTCTAAAATGTACATTTTTAGTTTGTTTATTTCTCCAAAAAAAAAAAAAAATTTACTAACACATATATTTTAAACCCTTGCGTGTCTTCGGGGTCTTTTTGACCCGCAAATGACGTTTGCTAAAATAAAAATAAATAAATAAAAAAAGTTATCTTTGTCCAAATTGCATGAGACTTTGTACAGTGGTCAACACTTTCTAGATATAAAAAAAAAAATGGAATAATATATTATTTTTATGTTAGTGTGAAAAAAAAGAGTCACACTCATGGTCTTTAGGGGTCAAAATTTGTTAAATTTTGTAACAAAATCATTATTTACAAAATGTCAGTTTTGTACAAATGTAATTTTACTCTGTTTATTAATGTTTTTACTCCACATTTGTGCAGTTTTTGGAGGATTTATGATATTTTTTATATTTATAAAAACATTAATAAAAAATTTTAAATAGGTTTTTATACAAAAACAGGTTTTTATGTAAAATTCACTTTATAAAAGACTTTATTAAAGACCCACATTTCTAACTTTCATTCATAGGCATAACATAGATAATTTTACATGGTTCAGTGTCAGATTTTTGCCCATCTTTTGGAAAACGGGAGTTAAAAAAAAAAAAAATAATTGCAGAGCTCCACTATTTGCTATTTGACTAACTGAAAGA
>NW_015528514.1:0-739 GCF_001515645.1 Sinocyclocheilus grahami
GCAGATACTGAAGTGCTGAATCCAGCGTGGAGTTCCCTATTCTCAGGGAACCATGGTTACATGTGTTACCTGAGATGTTCTGTTACAGTGAAATATTACAGCGAAGGCAGTGCATTAAATGTGCTTACAGTATTTAGATCATTTCAGACACACACACTGATAGAAAAGGTGAATTACGCTGAATTATATACTGTATCCAAAGTATTTGAAATATACTACATTGGAAATTACATTTAATAGGCCAATTCACTGATGTATTTCAACAGGTCACACATATTCGTTCTCTGTTCTAATCCCGTACAATAAACACAGAGTCCTGCATGTAACATGCTGAAAAATATAGTGGCCATGAATTTAAAATTTGTTGATCACTATTTATTAAATCATTCCTTTGTAGCATATTGTAAAATGTATGTTCCATCTATTTATTGTTTGATTTTTGTTTTTAGCGCCTTGCTTGACCTAGGTTCCCAGTGCTTGTGTGATCCTTGTATTCAGTTCACCTGTTGTTCATTAATTAGCCTCATTAGGTTTAGTATTTAGTACCATGTTTCCTAACATCGTGTGATAGTGCTACCTGTTTCTCAGTATTGAGTATTTTGGATTAAAAGATTGTCCTCTTTGTTAATTTGTCTTCGTGAGCTCTTATTGGCAACCATTCCGTGACGCCTATAAGTTAAAACATGTATTTATTCACAGTGTTGGGGAGTAGCTAGCTACAAGTAGCGACGCTACTAGC
>NW_015528515.1:0-739 GCF_001515645.1 Sinocyclocheilus grahami
AGATAAAGTGTGTAAATCTGGCGCCAAACAGGGCTGCAAAAATAAATAACGACTGTTTCCAAACATACCAAAAGTCTCGGGCAGCATTTTTATTTCTTTGGGTATTTTTATTACTTATTATTTTCAATATTATTAAAGATTTGATCAATACATTTCATAATCCACACACTGAATATTATTATTTTTTTAATTCAATGCATTTACAAGCTTAACTTTCAATGAAGAATTACTTAATGCTCAAAATGTGCAATTATTAATTATTAATAGCTTTAGCTTAATTATATTTAGCTTTAGGTTATGCTGAACTTTAAAGCAATCATATAATGGATAGAAAAATCCAATTTAACCTATTAAAAAGCATTGTTGAAAAATGGGAACATTTGTTTTTTGGGGGAAATGTGAAAACATGTTTTCATATTAGATTTTTTCCCTTTCTTTTGCCTTACTAATCCCAGATAAATAAATCAAATCATGTGACTGCATTCTGTATCTGTTATTTTTCCTAATAATTTTTTTAAATCAGTTTTAAGTCATGGGGAGAATTGATTGATTAATTAATTAATTAATTAATCAATTAATTTATTTATTGGAAGAAATGCTATACTCATTTCTGCTTCAACAGATTTATTTAATGTCTATGTTTGTAGAAGTAGTATGGTAGCATTTTATCCTAAGCATATACATCTAGTGAAGCACCTATGGGTACACACGCTTGGGGGAAGTCGTGGCCTAATGGTTA
>NW_015528516.1:0-738 GCF_001515645.1 Sinocyclocheilus grahami
GAGCTACAGCTTCCACTGGACAGAATTTTTCATATTTGACAGCAAACGTAATGCACACAGATATATATAAACGCACACATACTGTGTCTTACCCAAAAAGGTATGATAAAAAGTACATGAAAAGAGAGGAAGAAGAAGTTTATACTGTAACGGACTCTTAAAAGTTTCCCCTTCAACCGCTCTCTCTCCCTCTTCAGTATGTTTTGGGTGAGTTTAGCCGCATGGACATCTCCAACCGAGGATCCTACTCTTCAATGCATGACGATGCATGGATTTACAATAGCCTGGATGTACCAGTAGAGCTCAGCTGTGCATCCATTCATCTATATATTAGATCCCAAAACTAATTTTCCAAAGAAAGACCCGTCTCACATGTATGAAGAGTTGGATATGCAGCAGAGGCCGTTTGTGACATCTTTTACATCCAGTATACTGATCCCCTTGCATGAGAATAAGGGCTGTTTAGGGCATGCTCATGTCATGCAATGTTAGTCTTGTGTTTGTCCAGTAACTATTGTTGGTTTTTACCAATTGCACATGCCTGAAATGATTGTAGTAGTACTCCATATGGCCAAAAGGGGGCGTGAAACATCCCAAAAGTGATACTATACCACTAGTGACATACCTGTACAGTATTAAAGGAATAGATCACCCAAAAATTAAAATCACCTTCAGGCCATCCAAGATGTATAGGAGTTAAAGGGTTAGTTCACCCCAAAATGAAAATTATGTCATTAA
>NW_015528517.1:0-738 GCF_001515645.1 Sinocyclocheilus grahami
TCTGAGAGTGCAAGTCTGAGAATGCAAGTGCAAGGCTGCAGCCAGGCCCTTCTCAAATTATCCGCAACACGGGGTCACACACTAGACAAGCTGACACCAACTCTGTCACCCTACGACTCTATCAGGTCCCCAAACCATGTTCTGTCATGAAAACACGCGAGAAGTTGAATGGGAATGACGCGAAACAACAAATAACAGGAGTTGTTTATTTGAAAATGGAAAAAGAAAAGAAATTAGTGCTGCAAGCTAAATCTACAATTTATTTATTCCAAGCATAGTTTTCATAGTCCCATTTGGCTGAAAAGCCCTCAACGGGGTTGATCCTCATATCCAGCATTCTCTGAACCTCCTTCTGCTTGTATTCGGGGTCAAAGGTATGGGGAACATCTCCATAAACATACTTCCTCTGCCACAAGACAACTAGACCAGTGAAGCCTATGAAAAAGAAAATCCCTGCAACTACAGATTTCCACTCTCCTGTTCCCTTGTCCATTTCAGCAAAGCTCTCCTTGAAACTGATACGATATAATACAATCTTCTCCTCTTTGGACAGCGCAGCCCAGGATCCCTTCTCTTTTTCCTTTAGAGACGTCTGCTCAGGACTCAACTGCTGCACAAACTTGATATCAGAAAGAGGGCTCTCTCGTCGGTCAAAGTATGCTGGCAGTGTGTATTCCTCAACCTTAGCAACTCCTCGCGCCTCTGTCTGTCACTCGCTTCTCTCAAAGCCATGTTGCT
>NW_015528518.1:0-738 GCF_001515645.1 Sinocyclocheilus grahami
CACAAAATAATGTTCTTTTTAGCAACATCGTATGACCCCTTTAAAGCCTCTGAGGAGCAATGCACGCATATGAAAGGAGACTAACACAATTGTTGGCCTTAAAAGTTAACCTAAACACAAAAAGTCCCTTTAAAGTCAGCTGTGAAGAATGAGAGAGACTATTTTACGAATGTAACGTTACATGCTTCAGCGAACCGGAAAGTTTAGATTTTTTTACTCATCACTATTCATAGATATATTAAGAATATTTTAAAGCAAATTAAAGTGCAAACCTAATGAAGAGTTAATTACTGAGGTCCCTCTCAAACTTAAATTAAAAGCATATTAATAAGAAACATGAATATTCATGAAAGTCCCAACAGTTCAATCAAGTTTCTTAATAATAAAAAAAAAAGTTATCAATCTAACTATAAATGACTTGCATAAGCATAAAGTAATTCACTCAAATAATTAGTCTCACTTTAAAAATCGAAAAAAAAACAAGATCGCATTAAATGAATGAGAAGTTTCAGTTTTGGATCAGATTGTATCATGTTTTTCTTTTTTTTTTTAATTGCACAAAAGATGAACCTATAGCTCATGGCTTAATATTTAAAAAAACAAAAAAACAGTTACACCAGCAATCAGATTTCACACGTTGCATATGAGTCACACAACACTTGAGATGTTTACAGTAATTAAAATAATGCCTTCATCATAACAGGTACACTAGCTTCACCTTCCACACAAAAAAAAAAA
>NW_015528519.1:0-738 GCF_001515645.1 Sinocyclocheilus grahami
GTAAACATACAAGAGCCTGCAAGTTGGTTGTCTAAAGTTTTTTTTAAAAACATTTTATACAGTGTATGCCCAGTAGGCGGTCCATCAGCTGAGTTTTAATTTATTTACCAACTAATGTGCATAACTCGGATGCTTATAATGTAAAAGTATATACCTCCTTCTGCATGCATATCTAATCATTGTAAGAGATAGCTATCAAACAACTAAAGCTTTCAGTATCAGCTTTCAGAATTAATCATAATCAAGGAGTGATGGATGGAGTTCCTCACAAAGACAAGATAACATCTATGAGGCTCTGTATTTATAACTAAATGTTTATGGTCATAGAACAAATCTTGCAGTGCCAAATCCAGACTGTTTACTGAAAAGTGTTGTGTTTATAGAGAGATTATAATGCGTCATTAAATATCAAGAATATTGGAGGATATCATCTGTATGGGAGCATAATTTTCAACAATTATATATATATAAAAAAAAATAATTTGCTCAAATCAGTCATTGCTTTGATCAT
The DNA here is from genome assembly GCF_001515645.1 of Sinocyclocheilus grahami. Taxonomy (NCBI): domain Eukaryota; kingdom Metazoa; phylum Chordata; class Actinopteri; order Cypriniformes; family Cyprinidae; genus Sinocyclocheilus; species Sinocyclocheilus grahami. The sequence goes on from NW_015528519.1 coordinate 512, forward strand.
TACTAATTTACATATCTGAAACTTTCCACACGGACCTCAACTGTGTAGCATGCCTGTTTATTTATCTCAATGCACAGAGCAGATTTTTCTCCAAGTTCTGAAAATATTGATTAAAAATTCAGATGTTCAAATTGTAAAGAGGATACTCACGATCACTCGCCACAACTCGCTCCAAAATGCCTGATTCCACTGCACTCATATTTATAGAGTACTCCCGAGCGTTCTAT
>NW_015528520.1:0-738 GCF_001515645.1 Sinocyclocheilus grahami
TCATATGACCCCTTTAAATTCAAAGTATTACATTAGGACAATGTGCTATTGTTGTTATTTAGACAATCTTAAAATCACTTTAATTCCCAAGATTAACAAACCTAAACAAAATAATAAAATAATTTTATACACTTTAGTTGTATATATAATATAGGCTATTTGAGGAAATATAGGCTACTTTTATGTGGAATGATGAAATGAAAATTAATTATAGGCTATACAAATAACATTTGAAATGACTTCTGTTTCGGAATAAATAAAGCCGTATATAATTTTTGTTCTGACTGATACTCATGTTTTGTATGTGAACAGGTTGTAGCTACTGTAATCTGCAACAGTATTTAGGGATTGGGGCTATTGTGAATGATTTTAGGTTATGTTGACAACGGGCACGTTCGTGACGGAGATGGCGACGTGGTAGTTTTACAAAAGAAGACTGAAATGACCTGAATATTGAGTCTGACTCCGTCCGTTAGAGTTACTTTTTCCCATTCCCACCCAAAAATAAAATAGTGTCTCATGTGATCACTCAATGACAGCAGCTTGAAAACACACAAAACCTCAATTCAGTGTCCATAAACTAGCGAGAAAAATGTAATAGAGGAGAATTTTGCAAAAGTTGCATTTATTATATTGTTACTCATTTAATTACTGCAAAATGCATACTGCAGATATAACGTTATTATAAAAATAATCTCACTCTAAAAAATGCTGGGTTGTTTCAACCCAACTTTGGGT
>NW_015528521.1:0-738 GCF_001515645.1 Sinocyclocheilus grahami
GTTAAAATCACCAATGTTCAAGCAGCACACCATTAGGCCAATTTTATAAGATGGACTAGTTTTTAGTGTTTAATCTTTGGCTAGAGATGTTTAAATTAGCTTATTATTTGTTTGCTTGGTTTTCTATTTCTTCTTCTTTTGTCAGAAAATACCAAAGTGAGGAAGAGCAACAAAATATGTGCATTCTTCCGAAGGAGATGGAAGCCTGTGAAAAAAACCTTTCAGAAAAACAGAGTGGATCCCATTGGGATCTCAGCACAGCCTGATCCAGAGCCATCGTGTGTCCCAGGTCCAAGCGATCCTAAACCAGAGCTTCAGATGGATCTGGTTGATGCAGAACAATTGTGTGACCCAGGTCCAATCTGTCCTAAAACAGAACACCAAGTGAAAACAGAACTTTCAATATTACAAATGTATATCCCACAAAGCACGATCCAACTTCAGGATTGCCTGGAGCAATGTACACTGGACTGGACACCTATCACCAAGGTCTGGTGCAATATCTTCATTGGAAATGAGTAAGTCTACAACTCATCGAATGCCACATATAATACCAAACCTTGTGCTAAAGTAATAATGTTCTGCAGCAGTATGAACAGCAATCAAACACAATGCAGTTCTCTTACTGTCAGAGGTGTTTTATCCATTGTACATATTTATTGAAAGACGTGCTCAATCAGCTTCCTGTCTCAATCACAAAATCCATTCAGCACACTGGAATCTTCGCTCCCTAAAAAT
>NW_015528522.1:0-738 GCF_001515645.1 Sinocyclocheilus grahami
TTTTTTTTACTCCCAAAACTACTGTGAACTGTATTTTAGTAAAAAATAAAAAAAACTTCAAAATTACATGTAATGTTTCATTATGTTATAGTTTTTCATGGTAGTAACATAACTTACTGTTAATCAATTAACAGGTTTTTACCGCAGTAGATGCAATACATCTGTTTTAGAGCTGTAGAACTGTGTGCTATTCTGGAATTTCATTGCAAGTGAATGTAACCTTGAAAATGTCAACATTCTGTCTGAGAAGTAATAAAGCAATGGAAATAAAACATTGTAGCAATATAACCACAGAATTATTAAAATATATGTTAAAAAACTGGAACATCCCCTGATGTTGTAGTGTTAAAGTCAACTGAATAACCTTACCTTGGTCAAAAACTTTGTTGACTGCAAATATTTGAAAGTGGAGCATGGGATCATCACTCTAAAAAAAGAGCCATGCATAATATTGGCGAGTGTAAGGACAACTACTGGTCTCCAAAATTCAGTGGGATGCAACAGTAAAAGGCTGACTGATAACAGTGTCTGATGACACTATCCAACAGTATATTTTGTTTTATCCTCCCGAAGACACGTTCCATGGGCTCATAGCCATGTTATGTGTTCTGGCATCTGCTTTGTCGGACAGGAATGGTGGACAGTACACTTTGCACTTGACGCAATCAGGATCAGGAAACCTTTGCCTACCATAACCAGGGGCGCCGCTAGCAATTTTGGGCCCTATGAAAGAATATG
>NW_015528523.1:0-738 GCF_001515645.1 Sinocyclocheilus grahami
AAAAAACCTCATAAAGTGAAATGTTCATGCCATGGGACCTTTAAGCTATTATCGGCCAATTCCAATATAATTCCGATAATATTGTGCATTCTTTATAGATACTGAAGCACCTAACCCCACACCTACCTTAAACCACTTATCAGCAAAATCACAGGTATGTATTGCATAAATATTTACAGGTATGTATTAAAACTCCAATATGTAATTTCATCATGGCGATATTTCCATTGTGTCTACAAAGTGACGCTGTGGGACCCTGACCAAGTCTCAATATGTGAGGAGTTGGGAGAATGTGTTAACCTAACCTTTAAACTCTGCAGTCAAGCACATCTGTTCTGAGCTGTAGTGAGGTAGTGTGTGGGATTGTTGCATATTATCTCAGCCTTCATAATCATGGTTTCTTTGAGACTATGCACTGTCAGTCACAACACAATTTGACAATATAGTAAAAATAGACTATAACGCAAAAGCAGTGCTTAAGCCGGGCACTCCTTTCTTTGTGTGATTACGTACAATAACTTTAATTATGCATGTCATCTTATAGATTTGACAGGAGCAATGTGGATACATTTTACAAATGATGGAAATATAAATACAAAAAAGTATTGTAAAGCAAAATAAGAAAATCCTCTTAAGATTATGTATTATCACAAAGAACATTAAACTCTGCAACAATGTTTCATGAAAAGGAACATTATGCCACTATAGACGTAATTACAGCAGTCACATAAAGCACCA
>NW_015528524.1:0-738 GCF_001515645.1 Sinocyclocheilus grahami
ATGGAATGTCCCCATAAAACATGGAAACTCAACATGTGTGTGTGTGTGTGTTTCAATGTCAAATCAGTCACATTTCAGACAATTCCCACATTTCCTACGTCAACCTAAAATTCTGTAAAGTTGCTTTGAAACGTGCCAAAGCACAAAGTTCTGATTTTGCAGAAAACACAAATCATGACCAAAGCCAAAACATTAAATACTATTGATCAATGAAGATGTAATCCATTATTTAGTATTTTATCCTATGATTTGCAACAGGTAAGACAATATCTAATTTGAAGGGTGGCTGCGTTTTGTTTTAATATTAGACCCATATACCCTGTTGACAGTAGTTGTATTACATGCCAGTAGCCTCAATGCATTACTCCAGAAGTATTCACACTAATTGGTTTTATTAGAGCGTGTACATGCATTCCTTGAATGCATGGGCCTGAAATCAATCAATGTGAATCACTTCTATCCCAGACATGTCTGAAGAATAATGTTGAAACTAAAGAGTGTTTTCCTCAAACAGATGAGATCATTACAGTGTCAATTTGAGGCATTCGGAGTGCCATATCCCACAGTGCAAAGCATGTTTGTGAAATGCAAAACTACCAGTTATTTTTCAGAGATAACTGGACACTTATTGCGTGTTGTAGCAAATAATATTTTTATGGTTATAGTAGTATTAGGCTAGTTTCCCATTCTGAACAGCACAAGTATAATATATGTAACATCTAAATTTAAAACTGACAG
>NW_015528525.1:0-738 GCF_001515645.1 Sinocyclocheilus grahami
GCAAACCATATAAAACAACAACAGCCGCGCGCCTATAACGTTCCAGTAGGAACGACAAATGTGCCTGTGTGTGTGTGTGTCCGTTGATACGACAGCGGGCGGGGCTACGGGCTGTCTGATACTGCTGCAATGTTATTGGAGGAGATCGAATGGAGGGCGGGGCTACTAGCTCAATCAGATGCTGCTGCTGTATTATTGGAGAAGAGCTGAGAAAGGGCGTGGTTTCAGTCTGCTGCTGCAGCAGTGTTATTGGACGTGAAGAATGCCAGAGCGTCATGTTGCATCATGTGGATTTTAACGATTCTTTTAGTACGGGTACTTAATATTTGGGAAATTTAGATGTAGTTTTATTGTATTTTCTGCCCTCAGGAGTTTGTTGCCAAATGCTTTTATTTAGTTTACAGACCTCAACAGCAATAATTGGTTAACTGATATATTTTGAATAAAATTATTGAACAAAACTGTAGTAGCCTAATATTAATTCAGTCACTCATACAATACCACTGATTAAAACTCACAGTGTGACAAATCAGTCAAGCTCATGTTGAGTCGGACATAAACGAAAATAATAAATTGGGTTTAGTGAGTCGCAAAAAATCCGTGACTTCTATAAAACAACATTTTTTGGTGTAAACTCTAAAAACAGTTAAATCCCAAACTACGGTTTAGTGTAAAAAATGTTGAAGATTACCCGACAGGCTGCCGATTCATTAAATGATGCTGTGTCCCCCAAAAAAA
>NW_015528526.1:0-738 GCF_001515645.1 Sinocyclocheilus grahami
TTCAAAAGTCAAGCATTTGTGTGAAAGACACAAACCAGTAAAAACCGAGAAACAAAAACCAAGAGATCTGAGCCAAGACAACAGCGGGAAAACCATGATCACAATCACAGAGTTTCAGAGTGAGTGTCTTTCTTTCACTGAATATACATTAACCACTGTATGAGTATAGTTACAACTCAACTCAGACACATTGCTATGTTCACACACTTAATGCAAATTGTTGGTGTTCAATTAAATGAAAACAATGTAAATCAGTTAATTAAGAGTAGCCTGTATTTTAGACATGTTTCTGTTTGCAGTGGCTAGAAGATTTCCACACAGTGTTTTCCTTTTTAAATGATCACAGAAATATCTGCTTTATTGACTAACTAAGAATACAACTATAACCAGTCTATTCTGACTTGGATTCTAGAAATCGGTGTGGGTCTGTCAGGATTCGGTGTGTTCTTTGTGCTGTTTGGAATACTATTGTACTTTGACTCGGTCCTGTTGGCATTTGGAAACGTAAGTGCTTGTAATGAGCTGTTTAGATATGACACAAGAAACTATGTAGATCTTTGGTCATGGGAAAGGCTTCTTAAAGGGATAGTTCACCCAGAAACTGAATTCTGTCATTCTCTATCAATCTCGTCACTTTGATCAAATATTTTACATTTTGAGAGTGAGGGTGAAAGACATTTTTATTGGAAATACTTTTAATTGATTTTTTTGGGTGAACAATCCATACATTACCATTAC
>NW_015528527.1:0-738 GCF_001515645.1 Sinocyclocheilus grahami
ATTCTGCTGCAGAGAAAGTAAATACATGGCAAATTGTTCCAAAATGAGGTTTTTGGAGAAATACATGTCATAAATTTATATCAGTTGGTCAGTGCCAGCTTTTTGCACATGTCCTGCTGTCTTTTAACCAATGCTGCGTAACCCCAGCTTCAGCCTGACTGGATGTTTTATTAACTGAAAAGTTTGACTTGTCAAAATCGGACACTTGTGGCCAACACATCATGCATTAATAGGATGAGACCAAGAGATTTCATGATTCAAAACAGCTTGTGCAAGCCGAAAGATGAACAGAAACGTAATAAAAAGGAATATGCTTGCAGGTGTATCGCTGCTTTGTGAGGAAATAGTTTAACTCTTACTCAGAGGAGTTGTTGTACTCCAACTAAGCAGCAGCAAATGGTGTGACATGAAAGAGTAGGTGGAGCTTATGCTAATGATTTCCACTGACCACAGAGCAGCCGGTATATAAACAGTATAAACTTACCTCACCCGCTCTGACAGCTCTCTCAGATGCACATGAATCAAAGCCAAAGAGGCTGTAGTGATCAGACTCTGGCACGAGGGAGAGACGCAGAGAATGTCTGCTGACTTTTGAGGGGGATGAGTGATATGATCAATTGAAACGAAGACCTTCCCTAAACAGGAATATAATAATTTAACTGAAAGATGAGCAGAAGGCTATGAATTTTTTAGGCCTCGTACATGCATACTCTCACACACTAGACGTGCGTTGTGAAA
>NW_015528528.1:0-737 GCF_001515645.1 Sinocyclocheilus grahami
TGTGTGTGTGTGTGTGTGTGACAGAGAGAGGAAGGAGTCTAGCAAGAAGCCTCTGATTTTTCAGGATGTTTTTGAAGGAATTATTTCATACTTGAGTGTAACCAGGCTTATCGGGTCTCTGTGACCAATATGTTAAAGTATGGAATAAAAATTAAACCTGCTGCAACTGTTTTGCACAATTCGGCAAGAACCCTGTATCAATCAAAATATCCACCCCCAAAGTCAGAAAGTTTATTTTAAGAATATAAAGATTATTATTAAGATTAAATTATCAATACCTTAATGAATATAGATTTTTTTAAATACTCTGGTTTGACATATATTTTAATGATCTTTCTTTCTTTTTTTCTTTTTTTTTTCAAAAATAGTTTGAGGTGAACCTAATAGTTGATAGACCTACCATAATTCAGTGATTTTATTTGAACTAAATCATGGTAAAAATGACAGTAATACAATGATATTTTATATAAAATACAAGAAAATAAATAAATAAAAACAAAAGAGATTGTTATTTTTATTGAATTTGAAGAAATTTTTCTTATTGCATTTTTATTTATAACTTTTATTGTTAAATATTATAAAAATGTTATTTCGTAGTTTGACATAAAATAGATTTATTTTTTTTCTGTAAGCAATATATAACTTATTCCTTAATCCGCAGAATATGGCTGAGATATGTTTTTGACAGGATTTATGAGATTCAGTTTCATTGTACAATTTCATTTACTTCTGTTTGC
>NW_015528529.1:0-737 GCF_001515645.1 Sinocyclocheilus grahami
AAAAGCGCTATATAAATAAAGTTGACTTGACTTGACTTGACTTATTTAGATGCTACAGCATGCTTTTTTTTCTTTAGGTTACACTTGCAATGCACAGATGTGTGCAACTCTTGCTAAATATATTATGGAATGGCTGTACTCTTATTTATAGGAAACGTTGATGTGAAGAAATGATTCATGTGAGTTTGTTTGGCATCTGATACAATGACATTCCCCAGGCTCTTCTGACATATTTACCTGTTTCCTTCTCAATCCCTGGGAATGAGCCTGAGGTCTGAGGTTCGAGGTGGTCTCTCTCATATCCCGTCAGAGGTTATGAAAACATCCAGCGAGACTCACGGTGTTTGAGTAAAGCCCCGCTGAAATCAAATAAGAGCACAAATTTCTGCCTCTAATGATTTGTCGTGTGTGGTAGACTTCAGAACTTGGTTTTGGCCCTTTATGTGCGTGAGAACAGCCGGCAGTGTCACCTGAGAAATATTTCCCATGAGGGTGTAACCAACAAGCATCCACTAAGCACACCGACGGGCTTCAGCTTCAACACCAGAGCTATTGATCTGACACGTCAAACCCAACCCAATTTGTTTCTCAAATGTTTCTTTAGAATCTTCAGATTTTTCTTTAGAATGAAGAAGTAATGACACTTGATGCAGTGACATTCAGGCATTTCTAAGAGTTGCTTAGCAGCTCAAATGCTTTTGGGGGAGCCACTGTAATATAAGTATTGGTGTATATAC
>NW_015528530.1:0-737 GCF_001515645.1 Sinocyclocheilus grahami
AAATAAGATACACAGAAATCAATACTCAGTTTTGCTGACTCCCACCTCTATTACATAATGCAGTACGGTCAGAGAAACATGGTTTATGTTTCATATAAGATTGTGAGTAGAGCGCATGATTACAAAATTTATGAAGAGACTCTGAACATCCTAAGAAATTATGATTATTTGATGTATTTCTGATAAATTAACTGCACATATTTTGAATTCAGAGCTATAAACGATGTGTTTAATCACTTGCCTTGTATCAGCCTGCCAGCTAAATCATCAGGTCCGACAAAAGCTTCTACGCCTAATCTGTGGCTGTATTGACTACACAATCATGAGAGCGGCACAAGCCACTGTTGCCCTTGTTGATATTCACAATGCCTGCCATGCATGTGACTCACTTCTATTTCTGAAAAGTGTTTTCTGAAGTGTTGGAAAACTACTCATCTTAAATTCCTCGTCCCAGCGGGCCTCGCTGCCATCTGTGATTTCAGCCTCTTCCTCTCCCCCTTTCTTCTCCTCCCTCTCTCCCACTCATTTACTCTGTCCGTATCTCTGTCCTTCGAGAGCATAAGACATCTGGAGTTGTGCTCCTGTCTTGTTGTGCTCTAATAGAACAGGCTGTTTAGGACTCTATTCTCCTTCCTGAATTTCATTCTCATGAATGCGATTAATAGATCTCACTGAAGAGCCATGTCTCCAGGTAACCTCTCTAGATGTGCTCATGATTACCCAAACAGCTATTTACA
>NW_015528531.1:0-737 GCF_001515645.1 Sinocyclocheilus grahami
GTGCTTGCTGCCTTCTCGCCTACTTAGTGGTCACCACTTGAAAAATAAATATGGTAGTAGTGTTTGGCAAAGTGTGAAAGCAGAGACCCTGGAGTCAGTAGCAGGTCAGCACACCTGATCTTGCATTAACAACCCACAGCTACACTTCAAAGGAATAACACAGAACAGCAGTTCTAAGACTGTTTTGAACACCAAATATTGCTAGTATTATTGATTCCTCAGAAAATATAGAGGGTATAAAAGCCCTTTAGTTTGTCTTAGCATTCATTACTGCATTTTCCCCCATTGGGTTTTCAAAGGCTGAGACAGTGGGCTTCTTCTCTGACAAAACTTACAAACATAGATATTCAATTTTCTATTCAGAATGACATAATTTTTTTCTAATACAGAGCTTCTCAACGAGGGTGTTAAGAGAACATTGGAAGACATATTTTAAATGTGGGCATTGAGGTGTTTTTTGGGGTTGTTTTTAAGTTTACACCAAATATTCATGACGAAAATAAATGAAACCTATAACTGCTGTATTTGCAAAAGAATATGGTTTGCAACATTCTTACACCTTGTCAAAGTGTAAAACCTACCAGTTCACACCAATGTGACTAGACTCTTTAATTCAGTGTTTCTGTCAGCTTTCTGTTAGTGATGGGCACATATACCCGAGCACTTGACTACTCTCAAAATGTATCATTAACAAAAAACAATCATATCTCATGTAGCGCCTGGACCAATCAAACACA
>NW_015528532.1:0-737 GCF_001515645.1 Sinocyclocheilus grahami
ATGCTAAAACGCACCCTAAAACTGTATCTAAACACACTGTGCATGCAAAACACTATGCATGAACTCATAAATCCATAGAGTGGCTGCATATCTTACTCCTTAGACAATTCCTCTGGCATCCATCCTCTAACTCCACCTTTACTTCTATAATTAAATAGGTCTGGGTAGTGCAGAGCCAAGTCTAGTCTCAGTCTCCCAAGACAAACCAGTTTACCTTTATCAACATAAAAGATTATATCACCATTTAAATTGTAAAACTGTATACAGTGTCCCCAAAAAATATATGGACATTTTTGAAAATTTGTGATCATTCAAAAACATGATTCGTTAAGAAGCTACAATGCCAACAGCAGCTAAAAACTATCTAAATAATAAATGAAGACACCAATAAACAACAATAAACTATCTAATCTAAACAAAGGTTTTAACACTTCACTGGCATCAACTGAATATTAACGAATATAAACTGAAAACATTTTCACAATCTATAAACATAGTCAAATTTCATGTTCCATTCCTGACCTAGCACAACAGAATGCAGTTGACAGAAACCGCTAATACCGATTTTAGCATTATCAGCAAACATCATAACCGCAGAGGGTCACATTTTTTGTCATCAATATTTAGCTTTCTGCAAAGAAAAACAATTGCATGATGTGCAAATATTGTCATAGGGACCTATACGTTGACCGTATTTTCTCAGTTGTGTTATCAGCATACATGCCTCTCGTTTGTGT
>NW_015528533.1:0-737 GCF_001515645.1 Sinocyclocheilus grahami
TTCTGTGATGGTGTGTCCTCCGTGGCGGTGCAGTGATGCCCCGCAGCGCGCTCTGACTCCAGCACACGAATGCGATTCCGAACGCGGTACTGATGCTGCAAAAAAAAAAAAAAGGGGGTAGGGGGAGGGGAGCGATGCAGAGGGCTGGAGCGCTTCTGCGCATGCGCCGCCCCTCCCCCATTGTCTGCCATTGTTTGGCGTAACCGCAGCGTAAGCCCCACGTTCCCCATGATAACTAGGGAACTGTAGTTTGTTTCAGGCGGAATAGCAAAGCAGGAGCCTCTTTTGGACCCGAAGAAAAATTCTAACAATGGGAATTAACTTAAGGGATAGGTCGCATTGAAAAACATACGGTCTCAAGACATACCAACCTTTAAAATCGTTTTTATTGTTTTCATTTATTCGTCATTAGAGGTAGGCATACCTGAATTGACCTCAAATCCCAAATGTCACCGTTATGATGAGTACAAAGAGACATGTACACTAATAGCCTACACTCAACACATTAATCTATACAGTATAGAGAATATAACATACACTGGGTATTCAGGTTTTACTATAGGGATGTAGGCCTATACTTCTAAATGAAACTGAATGTTCAATGACAAAACATGAAAATTAGGACTTCAATGTAGCTATTAGGAATTAGGGATGAGCAATACCACATAATTCCTATTTGATACCAAGGCAAATAATACTAATGCACTTATTAAGTGGATTTTTTGTGTGTGTGTGTG
>NW_015528534.1:0-737 GCF_001515645.1 Sinocyclocheilus grahami
AGTACTGAGTCCTCGCTCCATCCTCTACCCAAACCCTGACACTTTATGTTGTGTTGAGATGTTTCCTCCCACATTCACCATTGGTTTGTTCACTAGGGGTATTAAAGCACTATTTTTATGAAAAGCTGCTTTGGAACAATATGTACCATGAAAAGTGCTATACAAATAACACTGATTTGACTTGGCAAAGAGTTACAAGAGTGCATGAGAAAGAGGGAAGAGAAACCGCATGAGAAGTGACAGAATGTCTAAAGACACAGCAGGGTCCTCATGCAGAGTTATTTTTTTGATTAAAACAAAGACAACCAAAAGTTCTCTGACATTTTTCCGGCATCACGTGCAGATGCACAAACATGACAACAATTGATTTTGGCAAGTCTGAAATGTGTTGAAAGTACTTCCAGGAAGAAAGAAAAAAAGGAGGGGATGCTGTTTTTCCAAACTTCCTTTCTTACACAACTTTACGTTTGATCTGTGTTTGTTTACAGAATGATGAATCTCAATTTCTCAAAGTCAATTTTCTCCTTCCAAATCAGAACACATACGCGCACATAAAGTTAAGTGAAAACCAGCTTATCAAACCATCTAATGGATCTACTGTACAACGCTCTCTAATGTTCCATTCAGTAAGCAATCAAAAATGCGTCCAGGAAAAATACCAACATTCAAATTGAACAATAATGAAAGCTGAATGCTCTGCCAAGACAAAAACAGAAACATCTGTGCCAGACGATGTA
>NW_015528535.1:0-737 GCF_001515645.1 Sinocyclocheilus grahami
CCTTCCCCTTGTTGAGCTAGTGCCACTGACCAAATCCGAACACTATAGTATTGCGAATCCCTGGCGTGACTCTGTGTACTTAGGCCTGCAAAGTGCTCGCAGCCATAACTACCTGAATTGCTTTTAATTGCCTGGTATAGCTGCATAATCTCAGCCGAGAATATGCTTGCTTGGTTCTTGAGGGCAATTGTAAGCGTGAAGGATTGGATTAAGTGGCTATTGAAGTGACTTTAGCTTCTTTTGACAACAAAGAGCAAAAGAGAATACTTCACCCCTTCACTACCCCCTTAAAGCACTATGCTACCCCCTTCTTTTTGTCATTGCGGAAAGGAATACAGTCAACTAATACGGTCCTTTCATGTGCAATCGCAAGGAACCGACAGGCGAAGACTGTTCCCGGCTGTAATTAGTTGTATGTGATACCAATTATTTGGCGCATTTATTAACGCTAATTGTTTGAACACCCCGACATACTGAAAAAACAATTTAAAACGTGTCTGAGCCATTACAGTGTTTATTAGTGTGTGATAAAATGTAGAAATTAAGCCATAAACGCACACCTCTATTAGCCCTGACACAGGGGAACAGAAATCTGACAGCTTCTAGAACTCATTTACCAGACAGATTTGTGGTCTTGTCTTAATTTTGTTGTGTTGGGGTATGTAGTCTCTCCTAAGTCTCTTTCACATCATACTGGCTTGGCCCTAAATAGATTTATTCAGCTGTGCTTGCTAAGC
>NW_015528536.1:0-737 GCF_001515645.1 Sinocyclocheilus grahami
GAATTATGAAAAATTAATTGTTTTGTATTGGATTGCTACCCAATAGTCTATGTGGAATTTAGGGTAGTATTTGGGATATGGCTTCTTGTGTCAGATCTGCCTGATGAGTTGTCCAGAATAATTCATTGAGAAAAACAGGCCACTCAGTGCCATTTCTCTTTCCAAAGTCAGGATGAAAGCTGAGACAGGGATACCTTTGAAATGTTGCTTTTGGTGAATCAAATGGGAAACTTTCAACTGGCCAACTTGCAATTCCCTTCACTAATATAGGGACACTGAGATAGCATATGGATATGCAAGAAGAGTATGCCCAATACGCCCAGTTTCCAGCTGCAACATGCAGAAAACCTGTAGAGTGAACAATGCCAGACACTAGTCACTGCAGTAGTCTGGCTATCCTGGAATGGAATTGCTTCCTCTCTGTTGTGTGATTATAGTGAAGCATAAACTGTTGATGTGGTTAAACAGAGCCTTGGGTTCAGGCAACAGATCTGGAAAGTTGGGTATTGGGTGACGGGAGGATTTCTGTCAGGCAGACTTGAGTAATCTGACAGCTTGTGACAAGAAACTTCCATAGTCTGGTGGTTTTAGCCCGGATTCTCTATAGCTTTGCTCCAGAAGTTAGAAGTGTGAACATGTCATGAAAAGGGTACAAGGGATCCTGCTTCATGCTGCTGGACTTCCTTTTGTACCTCTCAGTGTAGATCTCTCACCCACAGGCTCTTGCAACTAACTAG
>NW_015528537.1:0-737 GCF_001515645.1 Sinocyclocheilus grahami
CTCTCTCTCTCTCACACACACACACACACTGGACGAATACTAATGACCCAGAGCAGTACTCCACTGATCCAGGGTCAGATCCTGCACGAGAACAGCTCATTCAGCCATCATTACAGCTGCAGAGACACTGATCCCAGTCCAGCCGGTGAAGGAAGGTCATTATCCAGTCCGTGAGGAGCTCCGCTTTATCATTCAATATAAAGCTGCTTTATGAGGCTGTCCTTTATGGACAATAATTATATTCTGAAGCCCCAGTGGGAATTATAATATCATCTCTCATCTCACTACATTCAACCTGAGTGATCTCTATCACGCACAGCATCTTTAATATGCAGCACAGGCTTGCATTTTATAACCAATCCCCCAAAAAAAGTGTAAGGAGAGAGAAAATCATCTGTGAACTCACAGGCTCAATGGCAGCGGTGCTTCAGAGGCTCTTCAGAGCGAAACACTGCAGCAGAACATGTATTAAACTCTCCACTCCGCAATTCAATCGCCAATTCACCATGGGTTCAGACCCAATTAAGTAATTAAGCCACTCTGTGTTGTCATGAAGGGCGTTAATGACTGTGAACTTCCTCTATTCCCAGCGGGCCATTAACACACAGGCTATTTACTGTCACACACACACACACAAGCTCATGTTCGGTCCTGCGGCCTTAAAGCAACGTGACTAACTAGAGCGCTCTCTTTATATGCGTCACATTTCACACTTCAAACACACTGCGTTTATCAGA
>NW_015528538.1:0-737 GCF_001515645.1 Sinocyclocheilus grahami
CTGCAGCTCTCTGGCTCCTCACTCAGTGAGGGGAATTGACACAGTGTAATGACTCTGTCTATAGATGATGCAGCAGAGTCTCCTAATGGACTGACCTGCCTCTGTAATGGCTTCCGCTTGTCTTAAGTGCAAAGACCGTGGAGCCAAACACAACTCCATCAAGCTCTCTACACCACAGACAGAGTGAGTGCTGGATAAACTTCACCGACTCCACATGACTCATGGACAGATCCTGGATTTTGGAACATTAAACGATGCTTGACTAGACTTAGTTGACAAACATCAGGTGAGATTTTGTCTTATTTTACATTTTATATTCATTTGTTCCAGCCTAAATTCTGTGGCACAGTATGTTAGTTATTTTACTGTGTTTTTTGCTTTAAACATTCAGTTTATTACCCTGAAAATTCAAGTGCTTTCCCATAACTTTTCAAATAATTTCTCAGTAAACGACCAATTTTACATAATTAACAATATATGCTGGAGAACAATATTTTAATGATGATAAATTACACAAAAAGTGGTTTTTCGTAGCTATTTAAAACTACAATCAACATAACTGTTTCGTTAAGGCTTCTGATTTAATTTTTTATAATGCAACAACACATCTAGCTGAATTTCAGTGTATTTTCAAGCTGATATCGGGTTGTATCCACTTTTGTGTGTGTTTATGAAAAGTTCACAGTGCATAATAAAAGCAGGACACCTCTTTCATAATCCAAAATCAAAAACCTGCA
>NW_015528539.1:0-737 GCF_001515645.1 Sinocyclocheilus grahami
CCCAGAGCTTATATCTGAGCTGAGACTCGATGTATTCAGACGGCCAGCTCTGGCCTCAAACACCACAATGCACCAAAGCCTATTTCACAGTTTAAAAATCACCACCAGAAAGCAGCAAGAAAAATTAGGCTTGTTTCAGTTATAGAAATATAATTATTTCACAACTTCTTAAATACCATTAAATATTCATTTAAGTTTTAAATAGCTTATTAATTTTAAAAACATATTTGTCAAGTTGCCAGACAATTAAATATGTTGCGGTTCATTGAAAATGAAAAGAAAATTTTGCCTTTTAGGATAATATTTTGTCAAATGTTTCTATGAAGAACTAAATCATACAGACAGCACAATCTCATATAATCTTAAACTAACTCAAAAGCTCCCGCAGCCCAATATTTTGGATTTATTTACTTTTTCTAATTTGTTGTCTTATCTAACATGTTGACAATTATGTTGCTGGATGAAAAGGAATAAATAATATGAAATTTAATACCATTAATTAAATATTTAAAAAGGTTGTGCAATCCCTGCTTATTAAGAAATGTGTTTCCAGACATAATTATGCATGCTTTTTAGGTGCTGCATTTAGATATATATTTTGAGACACTATTTAAAAATGTTTGAAATGTTAAATGCTTTATCAGAGCTGTATCTTTCTCGCTATGATCTGATTTCATCCTCTTACCCCTCACGATCCGCAGAATGGTACCGCTACAGCAGTCTGTCACGCCACATTT
>NW_015528540.1:0-737 GCF_001515645.1 Sinocyclocheilus grahami
AAAAAAAAGGAAACATTAACACTAATTTATAATTACAAATGACATGAAATAGACCATCACAAAAACACACCTCGAGGTGGATGTGTGTAATCTCACCGGGTATGAAGCGGTTGAGGTGGTTATGGAAGGACTCCAGGGAAGTGGACCCCCAAGCACAGCGGTACTCAGCTGCAGCTCCCACCAGTTTTTTTTAGCCACTCGGAAAACAAAACAATTCAGTGAGCTCCAAAACATGCCTTACATGTACAAAGGATCAAATCTATATGTACAGTTGTATTTAAAAGTTGTAAGTGCAGTATTGGAATGCTATTGTTCTGAGTTTGACACCTTTGAAAGGTCAAGCTAAGTTCAATGAAGGGTCTTGTTCACACATTCTTAATATAGAGAACCTTGACTGGCAGACACAGTGTCTGTGAAAAAACTACAAAAAAAGATAAGGCTTGTTTTGTGTAAATTAATTTTTTTAATGTACTACAATTTTTTTTATTTTAAAGTAATTTAAGTTGCATTATTACCATTAAAGCCTAGTTAATGGTGTAACATTTTAGTAGTTAATTGCACCTGCCCATGTATTTTTGCCTATAATAAGAATAATTTTTTCATGACTCGCAGGTAAGTGAGGATAGCTGGGAACATCCTGTGGTGAGCCGGATCCAGCTGGTCCGTGATGTCGTAGGACCACGCGGCCAGCTTCTTGGGGCAGCGCTGACACTCCAGGTATTCCGTCGCCAGAAAAT
>NW_015528541.1:0-737 GCF_001515645.1 Sinocyclocheilus grahami
GTTTTTTGTTAACAGCCAGCATTTATATTTATAAACTATACATATCCATACATTGTCAATTTAAAAATTATTTTTAAATTATAGCAATACTTATTCATTACATTAAAAAATCTGCAGAATAAAAGAGTTGTATTTAAATTTGCCAGCATAGTGAAAAGATTTATTTCTGCACTGTAAATTTTGATTAACTATTCATAAATGTGATAATTCCTTAAGGCTCTCAGTCCAGACATTTATAGAGGCAAATACTGTGAGGACCACCCTGACCCTGCCACTGCCTATGCTGAAAATGTCAAAGATATAATCGAGCAGGCCCATAAAAAGGGACGTAAGGTAAGTGAAGTTATTTAACATCCACAGTAATTAGCATTCTTCACTGACTGTACTTTTAAACTTTGGTCCATTATTTAAAGCCTTTCTTTTTAAAATTACAATTCATAATTTTCAGTGATAATATCACATAATTGACATCATTCGGTCTTAAGGCAAGACATCAGACATCGCTGTAGTTCCCCAACTGATTTTAGCTGAACATTAACAATTGCAAACTTTTTTTTCTTTTTTGTATTACATGTTTTCTGACATGTTTAAATACAGAAATTGGGCAGTATATAATTAAGTGCACTAAATCTGAGCACTGGATAAAGCCAGGTTCAAAATTATTTTTTTTACACAGGGAATATTGGATATCTTTTTTTTATCAATCCATACATCAGAAAAATACTGTCAATTGTTAA
>NW_015528542.1:0-737 GCF_001515645.1 Sinocyclocheilus grahami
CAATGGCTATATATAAAAAACTGTAGTAAAGGTTCATGGCTACACGATCAAAGCAGCACAAAGTTTCACACATGCATCCACATGGACACACACAAACACGCAGTTACAGGCACGAGCACATACTCTCCCTCTCGTGAGACCTTGGATTCCACAAAGGGACTCGAATGGGGAATTAAGATATTTTATGTTGATGCACAAGCAGCATCTTGCATACACCTAATAAAAGACAGGGGAAAAAAGGGAGATATACAGAGAATGCAACTGCCTCATGATGGTTGAAACCTACTAAAGAACACTTGAACGACTGCAAAGGATGAAAAGCTGACCTAATTTTTGTCAGAATGCAGCATTCTGAAGGGCATTACAGTGGTTAATGAAAAGATTAATAATGTGTAAATGAAGCCTGATTGCCTAGGCAGGGAGAGCAGGATCTGTTCGGTCAGGTCTCAGGTGGGCTCTAGAATGAAGGGCTTTTTGTCTCTACAGGAGAGGGGTCCTCAAACTCCAGCCACTACTCCTACACTATAATATTATTTAGACCAGATATGAGAATCAGAATTTGACCAGAGAGGCAGGTAGGCAGCAATGCACTGTTTCTAACCCAAACACACACACATACTTAAAGACAAGCTGCAACAAGTCTCATCCCCCTTGTGATTTTGTAGATGCTGGTGGAAAGTTATGGTGAAAAGGCCTTCAAGTAAGAGTGTGTATGTGTGTGTGTGTGTGTGTGTGTG
>NW_015528543.1:0-737 GCF_001515645.1 Sinocyclocheilus grahami
TCAGGCCTAATCAGCGTTAAAAATCCGCTCGCCTTCTACTAGTATGTGTTCACATCTTACAAAAAAAAAAACCACACACACACAAGTCTCACCAAGCAGCTCAGAAAAGTGCATTTGATATTCTGAAGGCTGAATAAAACCAAATATGATATTTCTCAAGCTATTTTTCTCTCAAAAAGAAACTTGACTTCCTTCAAAAACAAGCCAGACATTTCCATCCTTTTTAGCTCGCTGAGTGATTTGCCACCATTCGAGCGAGAGCAGCAGGAGTGTCCTTTATGCCAATATCTGGTGTATCATTGACCCGTGAATTGTATTTGCTGATAGGTCACCATCTGTCACCCTGGACCAGATGAGCAGGCTTCAGGACGGAAAATGTTATCACTGAAATGGCAACATGTGGATTGAGGGAAGTTTTGGGAGCTACAGGACAATTGGATCCCTGGAGACAAAAAGGGCCATATTAAATGGATCATTTTTTCCTTTGCTGAATTCTGCTGAAAACTAGTCTCACCAAGCTCTGACTGGCATCGCTGTTAATGAGAAAACAAGATCCACAAAGTCAATAATCTTAATCAGGTGGAGCTATTTTGAGAATGATAAGGCTCAGAAGCAGGGGAATGTTAAAATCATTGACAATTAATAACATTTAAAGGATTCTTAAAGCTGCAGTGGGTGGGAATGTGTTGCAATTACAGTGTTTACGAAATTAAATAGATGTCGTTGATGGAGGAACA
>NW_015528544.1:0-737 GCF_001515645.1 Sinocyclocheilus grahami
TATAGTGTTCTGCACCCACTAGTAAAAAAATATCAAAAATTATATAATTTTTGGTTTGACTGTACATTCTTGAAAAATGCTAATAATTATTTTGCCCCAAATTCTCAAAAGATATATTATTAAAACTATAAAAGACATTTGTGAAGTAACATTTTAAGTATAGATTACAGTAGTGTTTTTCGTTTTCACTGAATTAAATTTGCAACTTTTTAAATTTTTTATTATGCAAAATCGTTGTATCCAGAAATGGCAATTCTTGATTTTGTATTGAAGTAGTTTTGGGGGAAGATGTGTTTAACTGTCAATTTTCTTTTTTGACAAAAATGTCAAAATGCAAATAATACATCACTAATATATTATTTTTTTCCTTTACCAACCACCTATGGAAACCTGCAGTACATGTGTAAGACCAGCAGGTGTCGCCACAAAACCACATACAGTCACAGACATGCATTTCAACACATAATGTGCATTAACTGTTGACATGACATCTAGATGAGCTCAAGCTTTAACGAGTTCAAGAGTTCAGTGCTGCTTTGACCTGCAGAGCTGTGATGGCGTTCTGATAGCAGCTGAGCTGCTGTGGTTTGTCTTTGGCACAGAGAGCTGCACGCCGCCACATCTGAGAGCAGACCGTCTCTCCCTCGTTAGTGAACCGCTGCATGTCCAGCAGAAGCGACTCGCCCAGCCGGGCCTTGACCAGAACACGCTGCTTCAGCAGAGCCCTGGAGCACACA
>NW_015528545.1:0-737 GCF_001515645.1 Sinocyclocheilus grahami
CTATCTATCTATCTATCTGTCTATTCATTCATTCATTCATTCATTCATTTATTCATTCACTCACACATCTTAGATATGTATTGATTTATTGATAGCTAGTTGCTTGAACTAGCCTATTAGACTATTAAATACATATACAATAATTTAATTTTAAAATATCAAATCGAATTTTAAATCTGTGTGTTTTGGTTGTTTTCTTCTTTAGGATGAGCTTCCCTTTCGTGCAGGAGACATTATATATGTTTTTGGAGAAATGGACAGTGATGGATTTTATTATGTAAGTATTAGGACTCTGTTTACCACGCATGCGTTTTTGTAAAGGTCGTAAGTTAAAGAATGACTGTTTTATATTGATCCAGGGAGATCTACATGGTTACCGAGGTCTTGTGCCATCAAACTTTTTGCAAGCCCTGCCTTGGGACTAAAAGAACTGAGCAATCAGAAATCAGGAACAGGAGAGTGACCTCCGATTGTGAATAGAACCCACTTTACAGAATCCAACTCCAGCTTTTTTTTTTACATATAACGTGTCTTGTTTCCTGTAATGTGCATGACGTATCATGTCTCTAAATGCACTTGACCTTTCCACTATGCTTAGCATCAATTGAATACATAAAAGGAAATTAATTTCTGATTTATACAAGAGCTTTTGATAGCAGCTAGTGCATTATAGCCTTAAAAGACAATAATGCTAATTTAAGAATTATTGTTTTATATTGTTTTATGTGTCTTCTTTT
>NW_015528546.1:0-737 GCF_001515645.1 Sinocyclocheilus grahami
ATTCATGACCTTGTCCTTGGGTCGGACTGTTTTTAGCCCAAGCAGCGCTTGGACTGGAAAAGAATTTCAGCTGAGAAGCTTCATTCTTTCTCTAGAAGAATATTAATGGTGTGTACCTTTAAAATCCTCCTTTGAATTCATAAAATGATGCTTGGAATGAATATAAAGGCCTGCTCACAGAGTTCCCGTCCATTTTCTCTATTATTTATGACCATAGTTGCTTGCATTTAAAATAAATGCTGTGTAATACATTTACACATCTTAGCCAGTGCAAAATATTTTTAACAAAACATATAACCTTTTGATTAACACATTTGTGATTCAGGATATTTTTCATTCGTGAAAAATATATTTATATTTTATCTCCCCTTTTGTTTGAGGGGTATTTTTATTTCTTTCATTCCCTGTCTCAGTTCCTCTCTTCAGCTCTGTAAAATTCTCTCAAAGTCCACCATATTTATCACTTCCCTAAATTCTGTATGTTTGTCTCCGTAGCAAAGCACGTCACGACGAGCAGGTCTGTGTTGCACTAACTGTCATACCAGTACGACCACGCTGTGGAGGAGAAATGCAGAGGGAGAGCCCGTCTGCAACGCCTGCGGACTGTACATGAAGCTCCACGGGGTGAGTGTGCATGTGATTCCACACAAGACTGATATTTCTAACTAGACCTCGATTTGGGAGGGTGCATGCTGTGTGTACGAGCACGGCAGCCCGGGTGTGTGTGTGTGTGTGTG
>NW_015528547.1:0-736 GCF_001515645.1 Sinocyclocheilus grahami
ATGAGTGTGCACAGGTGATTAACAAAACTTTATTTAGACTTTTAAAGTCCATTTATTTTACTGCAAATATTCCTTTACACCACACTCCCATAAACGTGTGAGCAACACACAGTCTTGCGAGCTAACAGTTCCCTGACAGCATGACATTGGGCCATGAAAATGACAACCACTGAGGAATACAGCTAATGTAAATTTGTACGTTTATCGGATGTCACTCAGACTAAGCTGAGATCCTCGGGTGATCTCACAGGTGAACATAAATGAAATGAAAAAACATCATCTGACAGACCATGAGCCTCTGTACTGCTTTAAACAGGATTAACTCGTTTAAAACGTTTCTTTAAAGGAATAGTACATCAGAAATGAATGTTCTATCATTTACTCAGCCTCATGTTGTTCTAAAGGCCCGTTCACACAAAAAAATGATAACTATAAGGATAGCCGTAATGATAACTATAGTATCGTCCACGCCAGGATAACATTCTGTTTTATCATAAATAAAAACAGGTTTACTTTAGTCAATCACAAATTAACCATGGCTATGCTATACACTAAGCATATTTTGACATGGTATTTGTAGTTAAACTGTGGTTATACAAATGGCAATCAATATGCCAAAAAACATGGTTATTACTCTTTTACTACAATAAAACCGTGGGTAATTTTCGTTTCGTTGTTTTTGAGATATAAACTGATAATTATAAGATAAAAAGTTGTGATTACTTTTTTTTTAAAT
>NW_015528548.1:0-736 GCF_001515645.1 Sinocyclocheilus grahami
ATATATATATATATATATATATATATACACACACACATGTATACAAGTAAACACACTTTTGTTTAGAATTTCAGTGAAGAAAAAACATGCACTGTGCATTTATCACAAATACAACAATTCAAGTCATCTAATACAAACATTTGTATTACAGTAAAAGTCACTATATACTGGAATAAATGTATAATTGTATTTCAGATCATTTTTCCTTCCTTTTTCTCAGAATTACAAGGAAGTTTCTCAAAGGCAGTGTGGACTGTGCTGTATTTTAGGTTGTATATTTACATAGAAGTTTTCAGTATTCCTCTCTCATTGTTACTTGTTTATTTGTCTAGTTACGTGACTGACTTGTGACCTTTACAGTCAGGATATTTAGTCTGACATGAGAAGACTGTTAGCTTTTTCTTGTAGCTTGAATGGTAATGAATGGTCTTCAAAAGAGCCTGTTTGATGCTTTGCATGGCGACTTGGAAGGGTTGTTCTGATGATCAGATCTGAAATGGATGTGTCTGCCTTAATGGCACCATGAGAAGTTTGTTTCAAGTGTAGACTGACTAAAAGTAATCACGCTAAGTGACCAAAATAACATTGTCCTATCTATTCTTGAACTGAAGTTCCTATATCTGAGAACAGTAGTTATTATATACTACACCATTATTTTTATGTATTATTCTTAAAGCAGTGATGAACATTTCAATCATGATAATGAGCATTTCAGTCACCTTTGTCTTGGAAAAAT
>NW_015528549.1:0-736 GCF_001515645.1 Sinocyclocheilus grahami
TCAAATATCGATTTTCTTTGACATGAATAAGGGCCTTTTTCAGTCAGTGAATCTTCGCGTTATAGCTGGAGTGCGCCTAAGCAAAGCAGCACAAAAGCTCTCGCAGAACATCAGAGCAGGAATCAAGCTCGTGTGTGTCCGTCACTGCATCTCCTGCAGCAGGTAGCCTATACAGACACTTTTCCTCCAATTTGTGGCAGCTGAAAGGCCGGGGAGAGGCTTGAGGAGGACACTGGGCCCCCTGCACCTCCTGCTCCTCCTCTGACAGCTGATCAAAAGAAAAATAGGTCACGCTTTTCAGACTTCTGTCGCTCATCCTTAATTACAGTCGCTTTAAACAAAAGCAACATCTGCGCATCCTCCAAACAAAATAGCAACCGGCATTCGAGAAATCTGTTCCTTCTGAATCACTGCAAGCCGGATCAGACCATAATGCGCGTAAAAGAAGTTACTGCGCATCGATTTAGACTGAGAAACTCTAACGCGAGAAGGTTATGATTTGAGGTTTAAAACAAACATGCAGAGCTTACTAAAATGTCAAAAGTACACTTCTTTTGTATATCTAGAAGTCATGCACAGCAAATTCTGATTCTTTTTTAGATATTAGAATTTAACGCGGTGTAAAATTGTGTTTGGAAACAGAAAAAAGCCTTAAAACAACCCTGGCACAATTGTACAAGTTTACAGTGTGTGCATTTATATTTACAGAGCCCAAAATTAATATATAGTATATATA
>NW_015528550.1:0-736 GCF_001515645.1 Sinocyclocheilus grahami
CTGCCTTGAGCCTGGTAGTTTGTAACAATATATATAGACAAACCTCTGAAAAACGGTCAAAACTGGACAATTCTTCATCTGAGTCATCCTCCCAATCCTTCCAGTTATTGAAGTCAACGCTGAGCCAATTAAGCTGCACAAATTGAGAAAACATCAGATTAGGCAATTAGGCATTGAGAAACATTAATTAACATATGTTATCTTATTACTAAATGAAGTTACATTTTAATAGTTTAAACAGACCAAACTCTGACCTTTGCTTTTTCTTTTGTTAACCTTGGCCAAGACTTGCCAGGTTCTGCTTTTTTTAGACAGCAAAACACAGACCTGTCTGTGCGTTTGTGTTTAGACCCCTGCAAAAGAATAACATAGTTCTATGTAACATGCAATAATACATGAGCCAAGCAGATTGAGCTCTTGCAACCTGAATTAGAACAGAAACCATGGTGGTATACTTACATTTGGGTCAATGGACTCAAATAATTCTACTTCATTATGGTGTTTGATGTTATCTGTTCCTCCAACACAACTAAAGCAAAAATAAATAATTAAAAATAAAAAAAATTTCAATTGAGAATTAACTACTATAGTACTATATTGCATTTTAAGAGGTAATCATTCACATTTGCAAAGCAGATGAAACATTTTGACTGAGTATCATTATAGGATCAAATACTCCAATAATAAACAAACATATTAAACATTAGTTCATGGCAGTACACTGAATAATTATATT
>NW_015528551.1:0-736 GCF_001515645.1 Sinocyclocheilus grahami
AGGGTTAGTTAACGATGTCAGAACTTTTTTATTTTGAGTGCACTGTCCCTTTAAGTGTATTAAAATTGTGAACGATACACGCCGTCTCTCTTTTTCCGGCGGAACGCTCTGGAATCTACTTCGCGAATTGATCTGATTCCACGAGGGTATCGCAAAACCCGGCGGCTGGTGTTAAACCGATCCGTTTAAATGAGGGAACTCTGTAGCCGAAGACTGCGAAAAGTGACACTACAGCTGGTGGCGCATGAATTGACGAATCGCAGACAGAGTCCGTCATGTTTCTAGGCCTTCTGTCCTGCTGCCCGGGGAGATGTGGGCTCTGACTTGGCCGGCGATATGTGACACCCAATATGGCAGGCTTCGACTAATTGATGCCACCTTGTCAACCCTAATTACTGCAACTGCTGCAATGAGGAGGCAGCTAATTAACAGACTAACGATGTTTGTCACTTCAGACCGACCCAGATATTTAGGAGACGGCCCAAGTCCGCTGCCAGTGCATCTGTTTCAGGTGTCTTTTCTGCCTCGCACCTTCTTTCGCTTCTTCTCGTCATTTCGATCTCTCTGTCATTTCCCAAATGGCATTTCGTACCTTTTCTGTGGGAATTTAGTTTACTTTATAGCCTCATTTCAATCTCCTATCACATTGCCGTCAGAATTAATTAGGAGCGAGGCGCGCGCTGACGTTTTGCGGGTAGGGAAATAGGTGAGCTCTGTGACTTTAAATGCGGTTGTC
>NW_015528552.1:0-736 GCF_001515645.1 Sinocyclocheilus grahami
TTTTTACAGTATGATTAATTACGGTTATTACTTAACTACCGTCTTGCGTTACATTGCCGTCATTCGCAGCGAGATGGAGCCCATAAGCTTCGCTCAGAGGCCAAAGGATTCGTTGAGGTTTATGAATGCTGGGGCCCCAAATTTGCGGAACTCATGAACACTCTGCCTTCCCAGGACACAGATGCGCAATTATATCATTACCTCATCAGTGAGTGACAGGCTCAAAGCTCCTGGTCCTGCTGGTTACACTGAGGAAATATACAGCCTGTTCCAGCGTAACAATGCGATTTTTTTTTCTCAGTTTTGTCTAAAGGCCTTGACTTAAACGCTCTGAAATAGTGGTAAGTATTGTTATTTAAAAAAACATATTACAAATAATTGAATGCATAGAATTCAAATTAATAAAGAGGAAGTATTAAATTGCGTTCATCTCATTTTAGCACACAGCTGCCGAAAATATGAACAATAAGAATATGAAATTAATTCTAAACTATATTTAGGGATCTATATTTAGCCAAAAAGAAAAATAGTCAACAAAATAGCTCAGTACCACGGGATACATGACGCTGAGTGATTGCATTTGCGTATACAGTAAAAGTTCATACTGAAGAATTATTTTTTTTGTCATTACATCATTGCCATATGTACATTTGAGTTATTTCATATTTGATCACTTTTCAATTTAAACTTGTGGGTTACATTTTTACATTACATTTTTAACCCAAAAGTTGGGTTA
>NW_015528553.1:0-736 GCF_001515645.1 Sinocyclocheilus grahami
ATACTACACACTTCTTAGACTTCAAAAAACGTTTTCTTATCTGCATGCTGAGAAAAAAAAACATGCTTGATGCAAGCGAAAAAACCCCAACCACAAATTATGACAAACAGCATATCAAATGCAGCAGCCGCACTGCTTACCCTATAAGTAAACTCAAGTGCCTCATTATCCGCTACATTTCAGCATAGCAAAAAAAGGGCTGAATTTCCAAGACCATTCATTTGTCCCAACTACCTGTTCCTGACTCAGCTCCACCTTTAAATATAGTGCAAGGGAACGCTGATCGCCTGAGTACAAGTGGGTATACAGCTGTTTAGCACTACAAGACAGTACTTAAACATTCACTTTTCTACGAGGGAACTCATAATTATGTATATCTTTAAGCATCCAATTAAAATGCTAATGAACGTTTGCTGAAGACTGCTTTCCTTAGGGGAACGAGTAGAACAGCCTGTTTTATGCCCATATATTTGGGTGAAAGTCTTTAAAGCATGGCCATTCGAAGCCTAGCGACACAATCTGTAGCTCGCCTTTGGCCTTATGTTTTTAAAACATAATTCTTCGAGCTGAACTAAATTAGTTTGAAATGAAAATCAATGAAGTGCTTTAGAAAGTTCAGCTAAATAATTAACAGTGCTGGGGAAGCTATTTTAAAAGTGTAGCATGCTAAGCTAAAAGCTAGTCATCATTTAGTCAAGCTACTGCTTTGAAAACGTAGTTAGCTATGCAACAAAAA
>NW_015528554.1:0-736 GCF_001515645.1 Sinocyclocheilus grahami
CTACTTTTCTTCTTAAACATGCGTGCGTGTGTGCGTGCGTGCGTGCGTGTGTGTGTGTGTGATTACATGATAGCGCATTGCGCATTTTTGCCTGTTCCTGAGCCGGGATTCACGTGCATTCCTTACATCAGCTGATTCACGAGCTGTAGATGAGTCTGGAATGAATGCATGCTCGTCTGAAATATTCATGTTACAGCTGCTTTAATGAAGAGGGCTGTGGAGAAGCATGTTTGCATGATCATGTTTAAATGTTTGTGCTATTATTTATTTATATATATTTAGAATATTAGTGTTATTTAAAAAATCGTTGGCATTTCAGAAATGTGTATACATTTATTAATATATTTGTAATAATATGCTTAATATATTCTATAAATATTGTTTTAAAAATTCTGTATAATTATTATAATATTTATAAATATAACTATACCCAATTATTTTATACTTAATATATTTATAGAAATGTGTTATAATACAATAATACACTATATTATACTAATATATATATATATGTATTTATATATTTATAAATATAATAATTCATATTTTAATCATTTTTAATATTTATTTTATTAATGTAATTATTAATGATAATAATAATTTTATATTCGTTTTTTAGAAGTTTCGTTTTTGAAAATATATATTTAGAAATATATATAATATTAAAATAAAAAATAATATTAAAAAATATTTTATCTGCTTACTAATTTCATAAATAGCTATATATATATATATA
>NW_015528555.1:0-736 GCF_001515645.1 Sinocyclocheilus grahami
TTTTGGGACAAGTGTGAATATTGTAACTGTGATGGGAAAACATATGTACCATTTTGCTGGTTCATTTCACAGGGGTCGATAATGGGTATGTTGACAGGGCTTAAGCATGCTGAAGACACTTTCCAGGCGTTGACGTGCAGCTGTGGAGTTCCTTCAATCATTCCGGCAGGAGAACTGGAGGATAATAACACATTTACTTATACACCAAGCATTTACATTTATGCATTTATGAGATGCTTTTATTCAAAGGGTGTTAGCATTGCATTCACGGTATACATTTTATAAGTTCACGCATTCCCTGCGAATCGAAAACGTGACCTTGGTGTTTCTAGCCAAGCACATACTCATGTCAAGCACACACTTATGTTAATAAAAGAGACTGCATAATGCAACCTAGAAAGATATTGAAAGACATTTAAAATGTTTTGCTGAAAGAAATTCAGAGGTTTAGCCTCCGTTTCTCACAGGAAATCATCCCGTAGGTTTCCGTTGAGGGTCCCGCAGAGGCCGAGCGTGGAGCCCATCCAGGTGCTGTCCAGCTGAAGGTAGATTCGTCCACCCTGCCAATCATACTGAAACCTCAGGCCAAACACAGACCGCAGACCCACAAACATCGACGTTAGCCGCCGAACGTTCACCATGTCTAACAAACAAATAGAAAACAAGAAATGGGAACTACAATTTAATACAATATTATTTTTTCAGGTAACATAAATATTTAAATGTGTAATTGTAA
>NW_015528556.1:0-736 GCF_001515645.1 Sinocyclocheilus grahami
TATATATACTGTATATATATATATATATATAAATTAGATTTTATCAGCATGAACTACCCATAAACTCGTAATTTGTCATTTTATTGTAAATTTGTAATGCCACCAATAGAGATGTGTTATTTAATTTCTAAATTTAGATTAAATGAATTAAATATTTTTTCATTAAATTTGAATTAATTAAATATTTTTAAGCCACTATTGGTTTGCCTAGTAAGATGTAGCATCTTTTGTTTAGTCCTTAACATAATTCTAGCCCCAACCCTAACTAATAATTAATATGAACTAGCCCATCAAGGAAATTATAGATTGAGAATATTGTTATTGAAGCTTCAAATCTAACCTTAATATTGAACCTATCTGTGAAATTTGATTGCTTGATCGGAATGTTGTTCCAGGACCAAAAAGGATGTTGATGCAGGAATATGCCCTGCTTAGTAAATTCCCTGTAAGCACTGAAGGAAATGAAGAGGAATATGTCCAGTAAAGAGATTAAATCTGGAATTTGATTGCACTAGTCATAATTTGGCAGTAATGTATTTGGAATGGCAGCTTCATAATTTCCTGAGGTTCTTTATGTCTGTGAAGTCCTTTCATAGTTTTTCATAGTTTTCTGCACGTGTCCTCTCACCTAGTGTTGGGCGATATGGCAAAAATATCATATCACAATATTTTTCGGGAAAATCACTATTCTCTATTTTATCACGATTCTTTGTCATGTTGGTTTTACTATTTTGCA
>NW_015528557.1:0-735 GCF_001515645.1 Sinocyclocheilus grahami
ATATATATGTATATGTGTATGTGTGTGTGTGTGTGTGTGTGTTTGGCACAAAATAATGAAAATATGCTTTTTAGATTTAATGTATACTGTATGTACAATGTTTTATCTAAATATTTTAAAATGATTATGTACCATCTGTTCTGAATAAGAAAAAAAAGTATATAGAAATTTTTGATTATTTATATATTGATTATTTTATATATATATATGTGTGTGTGTGTGTATGTGAAATGATATATATAAAATTTTAGGTGACCCTGGAAAAAACTAAAACAAAAGAAAACCATCATGTCCTTTAAAAGAGTGCAAAATATAGGCAAATGAAAATGTCCATAACAGAGATAACAGAGTCAATGTTGTGAGAATTATTTATGTTCTTTCTATTGAGTTCAGAATTAAGTAGACTCTACTCTACAAATGGTACATGTCTTTGAATGTTGGAGGCATTTGACTGAAGGTGGGTGCTATAATTCTCAACAATTTGCAAAGACTGCACCGAAACTGAGGCTGAAACGATGGCAGTGACGTTTAAAAATGATTTGACCTTGAATCACTAAGAAATACTTCACAAAACCTACTTGACACAAAATTAATAATAGTTATGAGAGTCAACCAGACTCTGGAGACTAGTAAACTAGCAACGATACAAAAATGGTAGACATCATTGACCTTCCTACACTTCCTACTCAATTCAAGGCAGCCTACTTATATCCTTAACAGCTCATGTCGTGGGTT
>NW_015528558.1:0-735 GCF_001515645.1 Sinocyclocheilus grahami
AAAAAGCTCAAAATTTTTTTTTTTTTTTTTTGGCAATCACATAAAATACTCTAATTCTGAAATGATGACAGCTTTCTCTAGTCTGCCTATAAAGTCTTTCAAGCCAGCTCTCTGTCTTAGTCTAATTAGATGATTATGCAATTGTTATCACATCATAATAGTAATATGGTAATTTTGACTGGGCAGCAAGAGGGAGGAATATGGCATGTGGGAGAAAAAGATATTCATACTGCTTTTGAAGCTCAGACATTTCTTCAATGGAGAATAACGTTTAGTAAGACTGAAGTGGACATTTTGTCCTTGGGATATTTTGTCTTTTGATGGACCTTTTGTGTTGGGTATCAGAGTTCTCTTGTATGAAACTTTTGTCATTTGTTTACACACCCTCATGTCATTCCAAACCATATGCTTTTTTTTTCCTTCTGTGGAATATTACATTAAAAAGCTTAGATTGTAGTCGTAGTCATTTAAATACATCGGGGAAATTAGTTTGTTTCCAATCAACATTCATTGTGAATTCAATTTTATTTAGACGATCTTGGTTGTCACCATTTACAGTGTTTGTTTTTCTTTCCAGAATATTCTGTGGTTACATGCAACAGTTTTAAAGGTCTCTGACCTTTTCCACACCTAAATGAAGAGCTCTCGGCACATCTCAGACAGCTTAACCTTCAGTTTGTTGATAGGACCACACTGAGAACCCTCTCAAGCGTTCTCTCCTCTCTTCTGTTTTAC
>NW_015528559.1:0-735 GCF_001515645.1 Sinocyclocheilus grahami
CACACACACACACACACACACACACACACACGTGTTCGTGCCGAGATCAGCACCCTGATGAACTTTAACAGCAGTGAATCGTGGTCACATTCAGCACGCAAACACAGCGTACAGAAACACTGATGCAGCTCATCACTGTCAGTCTGGGAACCGACTTGGTTTTTACAGACAGTGATGATGATGATGATGATAATGATGATGGTTGGAAAATAAAGACGAGTCGTGAGCTGCTCAGCAGGACGGCTAACATTTGAAGACGACACATATGACTGGCGTCTAGACAGTGGGCAGAATGTGTGTCACTGCAGGACCGCTAACAACATCCATGTCAGTCTGAAACACACGCCGCTGCCAATTTACTTACTGTAATTAAACAGATTATTAATAAGTAAACAGACTGATGCATCCAGATGCTGCATGAGCTCATGAAGCTGTGCTGATGTTGTTCTGTTGTGTGATTTCCAATCTTCATTTCAAAGCTTTAATAGATTTACATTAATGTAATTAATAATAAAATCTATCGTTAATCTGTTGAACACACAGGAAGTGATTTCTTCTGTTTGCCATCCACGTTTACACAAATCTGCAGCAGAAACAGTCGAGCTACAGAGGAACAAACCAAATATCCATCTGTGTCTCAGTCCTTCAGTGATGTGAGGAGTGAATGCAAACCCTGATGACACAACACTCTGTGTGTGTGTGAGATTGAGTGAGTGAGTGTGTGTGAGAGATTGA
>NW_015528560.1:0-735 GCF_001515645.1 Sinocyclocheilus grahami
AACGACATGACATCTCATTATTACGACATAACTGAGCGGGGGGGGAAATGTCCTGTTATTTATGTACGTAAAAGTTAATAAATTATATAAATACAATGGGGTTGGTATGCTAAAACACTGTCCATGTAATATTAATAATTACATATAAGTAGGCTATAATAAAGACGTGGAATCGGCCTATGTTCAATGTTAGTAGAGATGAAAATATACAAAAAGTTACTTTGTACATAAATATTTCCTATCATTTCACAGGCACTTCTTCCGCTAAAATGATCTGTGGTAAATTAGTCTGGTCTGGTTCTGTTCATCATTGATTGGGTGAGAGCAGTTCAATATTACTGGCTGTGGAAAGCAGCGAGCGTGGCTCATTATACTACAAGGAAAACGCCGTAAATAACGCACGCTTTTGTGCAATCAGAACTGCGTTTTTTACGGCGTCCTGTGGCAAGCCGAACGGCGTTAAAAGCGGCGCTTTTTACAAACACCAAAACGCCGTTAAATACGGCGGTTTTTACGGTTTACGCGCGTTTTTTACGTCGTCTGCTATCAGGACGGCGTATTTGACGGTGCTATTACTGTTTAAAACGCCGTATTTGACGGCGTTTGGCTGTAAACGCGATTAATCTATAGCGTAATTCTGAGCCTTTTGGCTTGCCATACTTAAATCAGCCTTGAGCGTTTGTGCGTTAGATACAAGCTGTGTCTCATTTAGAAGGCTGCGTCCTCCGGAGGTCG
>NW_015528561.1:0-735 GCF_001515645.1 Sinocyclocheilus grahami
CTGCAACAGTTTATTTCTGCTACAAAAGTAGTTTACAGAGTAAAAGAAGTCTACAGGGCATTGAAGGTACTACATCTTGTGAGCTTTGCCCTAACTCACCCAAACTAGACAACAAGGCTATTTTATGCAATTGTGAGTGCAATTAGCAGGTAGTTTCATATTGGAGACAAAATCTGCTAAGAGATATTTAAATGTAACAACTCATGTAAGAAAGTATGATCTTTTATTAGAAAATTAAACTCTGGCAGGTCTAATGAAGTTCTTCCTGCCTGCATGTGGTTGGCGAGTCTGTTCAACAGTTGCCCTATCAATGGGCAGCGGAAAGTGTATATAATTGACTAGATGGAATCGTGTCTCCAGTCATCGCCCCCTTTTTTTTCCTGCGTCATATTTGGTCTCCAACCAAATGTTGGCTAGGTTGTTGCTGGCAGACTGTAGCTAATGTTAGATTACTTTCAGAGAGGCACGTTGGATGAAATCCTGTGGCTGGCATTCGGTTAAGGTCGCCCCTCTACAGGTAGGTGGGAGTCATTCTCGGGGTGCTTACTTCAGGCATTCGCTTGTGTCGTAGAGGTATCTCGGTGTTTGTTTGTTTTAGTTATACATGTAATTGTTGTGTTTAGTGATTGGTTTTGTGGTCCGGGGAGACAGAAAGATCAGTCTTAAAGGGTTAGTTCACCCAAAAATGTGTCCCTCATCCCCGAGGCATCCTAGGAGTATATGACTTTCTTTCAG
>NW_015528562.1:0-735 GCF_001515645.1 Sinocyclocheilus grahami
CAAATAAACGCAGCCTTGGTGAGCAGAAGAGACTTCTTTCAAAAAGTGTATTAAAGCAATAACATTAATTTGGGACTCTTCGAAACTACTAAGGATTTGATTCTCTTCACACATCTTCTCAATGAGTCACTCGATTAGAAAGACTCTTATCCCATGAGAACTATCAGCAGTTTCCACCCTTCCCTTCCTAGATAACTAGGTCTGCAATGATTATCTGAACATCCCTACACATTCCATTTCCCAATAAATCCTCTGACAATATTCTTATAAGACTTCCAGTATTTGTGTCTCTGTAAAAGTCAGGACAGTTTGGGGTTTTTAGATAAACTCTGAAAAAGTGTTGTGTATAAATGAAGGAAAGCAGAGATTCAAAACAAAAATGTATCTCGCTTATTAAAATAGTTAATGAAGTGTAGCACTGCAGCTAAGTAGCTGCATGCATTTGTGCAAAATCAGCACTTGTGCTGTATTGGCTTGACCTAAATCCTGGGATTTATGCTAAACCATGGTGGGGTTATACAACCGTCCTCCCTCTATAAACATCACCCCGGCATTGGAGAAAAGACAAAACAGTCTACAACCCATTTTCAGAGAATGATCTTGGTTTGTCAGATGCACATCTGAGCATATAAATATAATTTCACAACATTAATAATTAATGTTCTTTTCTTGCTGAAAAGGTATGCAGCCATCCCTTCGATGCATAGAAT
Source organism: Sinocyclocheilus grahami (assembly GCF_001515645.1). NCBI lineage: Eukaryota > Metazoa > Chordata > Actinopteri > Cypriniformes > Cyprinidae > Sinocyclocheilus > Sinocyclocheilus grahami. The sequence continues at coordinate 711 of NW_015528562.1, forward strand.
CTGAATTCCCTGAATAATGGCAATG
>NW_015528563.1:0-735 GCF_001515645.1 Sinocyclocheilus grahami
TGATTAAACTATTCGTTTTGAGCCTTCAAAATGTGAAAAAAAAAAAAATTATCCAAAGCAACTTCTTCACCTCCACAGTGATGGCGTTCTTTTTCTCGGGTCTGTTGAGCCGGATGGTGGTGATGTTGTCCTCTGTGCTGACCAGCAGGGTCTGGAAGCCCTTTGTGCTCCCGGTGGGCTGCGCTGCCAACGCGGGAGCTTCTGTTCCCACCAGAGACGAGATGAGATCCACATACTGCTGCCTGGCCTCTTCCTAACACAATCACATTACCACATAAAACACTAGATGTATGCTGGACACATACACTGTGCTCGGTACATGCTCGCTCTTTATTTAGAGGTCTGCAAAACTATTAGGTTAAAGCCTAAACCTTGTCCTGAGACCTGAATGAAACCCTGTGGCCCATTATTTTCAAATCCAAACCTGTTTTCAGCTATTTAAATTAGGCTGAAATAAAGTAAGATATTAGTAAGATAGATGAACGTAAACTTAAAAGGAAAATGAAAAGTCACAACTAACTAAAATAAAGTTTAATTTGAAGTACTACAATTATTAAAACTATAACTGAAATAAAAATCAAGATAAATAAAAAAAAAGTGTTTACAAAAAAATAACAGCACATAAAAAACATAACAATATATAAATATAAATATTAAAATAACAATCCTTCTATTGCTTATGAGCATGACCATGCAAGTTATATAAACATGAAACAAATTACATATGCTTTAATA
>NW_015528564.1:0-735 GCF_001515645.1 Sinocyclocheilus grahami
TAATCCAACAGAAAGCTCACAAGAAAATAGTAATGGATTCAGTAAAGGAATGTCAGTTGTCTGCATAGTCTAGTAGTGACCACTAGGGGGAGCCAAAAATGCTGTGATGGGGAAGGCAGAAAACCTGCCTACCTGTTTCCCATCAGGATAACCCCAAGACACTCCTAAACAGGGTTGAGAGAGAGAATTCCTCAAATGAATCCATTTGCAAAACACGGTAATCATCGACATCAAACTTGTCATTAATTGAAATTCTATAATCACTTAGATGAACTAGATTATATCTTAGCTATTAATCTCTTTACACCCAAAATGCTAACACACACAGACGTGCACAAAAATGAAATAATGAACAAACTTGCCAATAATGACAAAGAACTTGGGACAATATTTGAACCTGGAAATCCCTTTCCAGAGGATTGGGTGAAAAACCATGAACTGGCTATCGCTTTACTGAATTAGTCAAACGTAAAACTCTTAAAGGGGAAAACACTCCACCACAGGCAACAAAACTTTCTTAAACATAGCAAGCACTGTACGTGAATTCTGTCACATTTTTAAGTGTATGCCGCCATAACTCCGTGCTATTTAACTTTACCTGCTGCATGATGTATCCAGACTGTAGGTGTATCCCAGTCTGCTCCCTTGTTCAGTATTCAAGGCACTGACAGGGAATCAGCCATTTTAAATCAGCCATTTTTCCCCTTGTGCTATATATATATATATATATATATA
>NW_015528565.1:0-735 GCF_001515645.1 Sinocyclocheilus grahami
TGAAAATATGGCAGGAACTGCAGATGATTTTGAAAGGAGTAATTCAATGAAAAAGGGAAGGGAAAGATTGCTTAGATTTCAAAATACTCAAGATCTAAATTTCTGTAAGTGGAAACTGATATAGGCAAGTGACTACCAATATATCAAGTGTAACTATGATAGATAAGACAAAGTTACAGCTACCAGTAAAGTGAAGCTTAACTATATCAGTGAAAGAAACACAAGAGATTTAAGAAGAGTGAGAAGAACAAAGTGCTGAGTGTCTTTGAGGCCTGGGACACACTGGTGGGAATCCTATGAATGGACAACTCTTTCAACAAGGCCAGAGTTAGGGTAGGTCTCAGACATATGGAACATACAACACTGATGCATCAAATAACAGGAAAATAAATGACCCTGTTATTGTGGTAGCTAAAATCATGCATATAATAATAAATTGAATTGCTCGATAAAGTATGGAGTGAATGAATGTGTGTTAGAGAGAAAACACACAGTATCAAATGTATCTACAAAGAAGCAAACACACATACAAATTAAACTAAAATATATAAGACAAACAATGAGTGAACAAATAAAACAAACTAAAAAAACATGCATTTAGAAAATGTACAAGCTACAAATACATTTAGAAATGTACAAGCTAAACAAACATGTATGTATAGCAATGACTGACAAACAAACAAGTAGATGGACAAACAAATGTATGTGCAAACAAAAACACACACACACACACAC
>NW_015528566.1:0-735 GCF_001515645.1 Sinocyclocheilus grahami
TACCTATCACATACTGAGAGGCTGACACACTTGTAAGTTAGTGTGTTTCCCCCTCACCCTTCTGAAACCAAGAGGAAGAGGACTGGGGGGGGTCTGAAAGACAAACATGGCTGAGGCTGCCAACCTGCCCAAGCAAATGTTCTCAGTGTTTATTCAGCTGATGATTGGACAGTGGCCAGTGCATGTCAGTCCTGTGCTGTCTTTCCTATCACAGCTAATGTAAGGGAAATACGTGTAAGTGTGCACTTAATAACATGACAAATGAGATGCTGTGAGGTGGAGGGAGAGACCGTGATGCTTGTGTGACAGCAGCAAAAAAGGGGGAAGGAAAGAGTGCCACTTTATTTCTGCCAACTTCTTTTCCTGTCAAGCAACCCCTTTGAAAGGGGCATTACATATTCAAGTCACTGTTGTGTCTTTCATAAAATGGACGGAGAGAGACATTCCCAATACAAGAAAAGGGTGAAAAGAAGGGGTAGCGGAGTTGAAAAAAGTGTGTTACAATGGATTATTTTTTGTAAAAACGGGAATGAAGACACCGTCAAGTGCATTGTAAATAACAAAAGTAGAGTTCTCTATGTCGGGGAATCAATGGGAGACACTTGTGACCAACCTAAGGTTTCCAAATGCACTAGCAGTGAACGCTTCAGTGAGCCACATTACCCAGATTCTCTTTAACTCTCTCCTTTCATGCCAAAAATCATTATGATATTAAGTAAAGATCATGTTCCATGA
>NW_015528567.1:0-735 GCF_001515645.1 Sinocyclocheilus grahami
ATTTCACCATGCTGCACATTTATTTCAGGCCAGTAGTTCTCAAATTGTGGTACATTTTGTTTTTCTTAGCTTTATTTTCTGATTTATCTGCAAGTCTAATTTATCTTTGTGTATATACTCTACTGTGCAGCCTATGTAATTACTCAGTGAGTTTTGTGTTGAAAAATATATTTTAGTCAGAGTGTGCACAAAAATCTTTGTAGTCTGTCAGCCAAAAAAAAAAAGGAGCAGGAAATAGAAATAAAAACACTGGATTTAGAGCTCAACATTGAGCACAGTAGTATAATGATAATGTCAGCAGTCTGTTTTAAATCTTCAGGACACAAATAGTTTTTAAAAATTGCAACTACTTAATTCCAAAAATTTTATTATTCATGTGTATTGTGAATTGGATAACAAAATGTGCATATTAAACCGAGCAAATAAATTGTAATCCACTATAAATGTTGCATGAGTATGTGTGTTTATAGATTCTGCTCCGGCTGGATCACTCAACATTTTTTTTTTACTACAGGGATATTGTTAATCAGAATATGGTGTTATGTTGCCCACAGTCCTAAAGCTTGTGCTCTTAGTGAATTAAACATTCAAAGGCAAAATATGAGCAATCAATAAATAAATAAATAATAAATAATAATAATAATAATAAAAAAAGCAATATAACCTTCTGTCAATAGCTTTACTTTTGCACCAAAGTAGACACTTTGCGTTCTCTCTCTCTCTCTCTCTCTCTCT
>NW_015528568.1:0-735 GCF_001515645.1 Sinocyclocheilus grahami
AAAAAAAAAAAAAAAATTTTTTTTTAAGTAATACAACATGTAGGTGTCACATGTGGTTACTACAGCCAAGCGCATTTAGACAAGGACACAGTCAGAATAGTCTTTAATCCAAAATCCAAGGAATACAGAGTAGATACACAGAGAAGGCAGCCACAATACTAAGACAACACTGAGCACCGAACAAAGGAAAACACTGGGATTAAATAACAAGAAGAACTAATGAGGATAATTAACAGAACAGGTGAACATATTCAGTAACCATAGAAACTAATGAACAAACAGAAGTAAGGTCAATGGAAACAAGGAATGAAGGAATGAAAACGAAACCAAAATAGAACATGACTGTGACAGTAGGGTTATCATGATGTAAAATAGTGTCTGATGGAGTTGTGTAAATAATTTCTTAAATAATATTTTACAATTTTTAATTGTTTCTTATATGGTAAAAATAATAAGGTTACATTTAAAATATAATTTTAATAATAATAATATTTCTAATAAAAATATAATGTTATATAATTTTAAGTTTTAAATATTTTATGATTTTAAATAGTTTGTTATATGGTAAAAAAAATAATGCTATATATATATTTATTTATTTTATTATTATTACTTTTTAAATTATTAATAAACATGTAGGGCTCTTATGCCTAAGAATTTGTCTCCGGCATAAAATTAGTGTCTGATGGTTTTGTAAATTGTTTCTTATATGTTCAAGAAAATTACTGTAAATTA
>NW_015528569.1:0-735 GCF_001515645.1 Sinocyclocheilus grahami
TTTTTTTTTATCAAATAAATGAATTCAGTTATTTACTAAACTATACAGACCCCAAGACTTTAAACGGTGGTGTATATCTATACTGCAGAAATAGCACAAGGTCTGTCATTGTTCCTCTGTTGTAATCTGTCTGCTGAGGTAAAGCTGCAGGTTCATCAGGCTTTGCTCCAGAAGCCCCTGCTGGTGTCCGGTGGGTTTGTGAGCTGCAGGCAGGGGGCAGCAGTGATCCACAGCAAACGTTAAAGGCATTGATCAGTGTGTAAAAGGACAGGTTTTCATGTGGTCTGATATCGGTCACATCCTCCTACACGCCTGGAGGCTCTACACAAACTCCATTCATCATGTTACACACACTAACTCTGGTGTGTGTGTTCTCTCTGTGTGTTTCAGATCAGCTGTTTCATGTGCTGGCCATGCACATGCGTCTCTACAGCATAGATTCAGCGTACAACCCCTGGACCAGACTCACACAGAGCACGCACAGCAGAGACACTGAGTGAGTGTACACACACAATCACATTTCCTCAACTGAGATGCTTTATAAAATGATAAATCGCTAAACTCACTGTGTAGGTAATCCTCAACAGAGATCCAGCGATCAGAGATGTTACTGTAATTATGGAAATTAAATTGTTGGCAAAAGAACTTCTTACTCCCATAATGAAGGAATTTTTTTTTAAAGAATGTTTTTTAATGTTTTCAACATTGATAATAATCAGAAATGTTTCTTGAGCA
>NW_015528570.1:0-735 GCF_001515645.1 Sinocyclocheilus grahami
TCAATGTGCTGTGCGAAATCATGCTACTTCAAACAGAATTTCATGGATTCACAAACCCAGAATCCTTCCCTCTTGCTTCAAACATCAGACACAGGAATAAAACACTAAATCAGCCGATAAAAAACATCTAATATTTTACTCCTCTTGAGCATCTTAAGAATGCAGCCAGGACACGACGAAGAACATTTAGAATGAAACAGTCAAATGGTTAATTTTCTCTAATCAGGGATGATTGCTCGGCAAACATACTTCAGATGGAAGCAAGAGAAACAACATCAACCACATCTTCTCTCTCTCTTCATCATAAACAGACTAGGAAGTTGTTCCAGCATTCAAGGCTAAGAGGTTCCAAAGGTCTTTTGAGGCACATGCATTGAGATGCTGCTCTCCGTTTCTTCCACTCTTTCAAAGAGTTTTCGTTCTTTTATTAGACAAGGGAATTAATTTTCAAAATCCTCCCTAGATTTAACCCCTCCCCTTCAGAAATATTCCCTTAAAACAAAAGTGCACACACTTTACAAGGCCAGTGGATTCCTTCGTGCCACAACTTGCCTGTTGATAGAGAGATATACAATAGTGGGTAAGAGAATGAGAAGAAGATTGACCACATGACTCTTCACAGTACTGTAAAAGTAAAGAAAACGATGAAGTCAGATGGCTCAGCTTAAGTAAAACACTGTAACAAATTACAAATTACTGTAGCATTTGGACCAATCAGACACACAACTTTTTGTT
>NW_015528571.1:0-734 GCF_001515645.1 Sinocyclocheilus grahami
AAAAAAAAACTCTTGTAAAAGAGTGAATCTCACACAGTTTGTCAAGAAATTCTTCCAGGTCATTTTCCATTAAATTATATTTAAAATTATATTTTGCAAAAATAAAATTAGAATTTTTTTGTATCATTAAGAATTTTTGCAATGTAACATTAATTAAATGTCATTTAAAAATATTTTCCACCACATTCTCATTATTGTAATGCAAAAATAATTTATTATTTTTATTAAGTATTTATAAAGTTATGTTAGCATTGGTTATACTGCCTCTAATTTATGCAGGTTTCAATTTAAATATGATTTGCATTATGCAGTAATGTTTCACATTACAGTAATGAGACTTTGGGCAGAAATTGTCTTAATTGCCACAAAGACAGTAAAATTGCTTAATTTTCCCTACATATTATTTTACCTTAAAATATGATTGTGACATTTTTTTAAGAGATACAACATGCAATACAATATCGCGTCCTTAACATAGGAGCTTCCTCACCATTTGTGATATTTGCAGGTCAGAGCACTGTTGACCAGGTCAGTGATGGAAGACGCGTCACTGATATCGTCCAAGATAATGACCAATGGAATGTCCTCAGTGCCACAGTCTCGGTCAATCTGATTGGCCAGATTAGACAGGTACAGCTGGAGGTCCTGAGGGAGAGAAGACCAAAGTGAGGCTTTACAACTGCTGGTCACATCAAACCAGTCAGTGTTTCCTGGGAAGTGTGATTTCTAGGCTT
>NW_015528572.1:0-734 GCF_001515645.1 Sinocyclocheilus grahami
CAGAGGAGGAGAAGACAGAATAATTAAAGTGCTACAGATCAAGTTGCAGTCTCGGCTACTCTAAAAGAATTGCATAGCGACACAATTCACAGCGCAGAGAGAGCAACTGGAACACGTCTCAGATTTACACATGCTCCTTGTGAGGTTATGATGGGTTAAATCCATCACGTCGCTCTGCAGCAAGATCAGACATTCCGCTCTCATGTGCAAACAAGACTGGAATAAAAGAAAACTCAAAAGCATGGGCAGACCTTTGGCTGCCGATGACCAAAGAAGGGCTTCGCCTAACAAGAGTTCATCTCGCAAGAGTTTAAGGTAAAGTGAATGGCAAATGAGCTGGAAATATTTCATTATACTAAGTGTGCATATCAAACAATGACTTTCAGGGGTAGTCGACTTCTTTTCAAGCCACAATGTGCTGAGGTTCATCTTGCACACTCTAATAAATTATTATATAAATATGTTAAGCACTAACCTGGCCAAACGTCTACTTTTCTCAAATTTTTTTTTCGAAGGTAACACCTTATTTTGATAGTAATGAGAGTTAGTCGACATTTAGTTGCAAATTAATGAGAGTTACGTATAGTTAGTAGAGTGTCTAAAGTGGACTATTGAAATATTAAAGTGTAGCTTTTTTAAAAACAAACACCAAAGGTTCTGGAATACATAAGTGATAAAAATGGCTGATATTTATGTTTTGTAAAAACAAACAAACAAACAAACAAACAAACAAA
>NW_015528573.1:0-734 GCF_001515645.1 Sinocyclocheilus grahami
TGTGGTTACTTTTGTGGTGACTTAGAAATGTTAAAAGTGTTTAATTTGATTAAAATAAGCTGCAGTCTCGCTGCTCTCCTTGTGAACTCGGGCACTGTAAGGAATCGTCAGTGATGTTCATTCTCTCACACGTTTAGTTTCAAGCATGAAAACTGCTCGACTACATAAACAGCTTTATTACAGAGACAGCACAGTCCAGCCACAGGTATAAAGACCCTCACTAAAGGCTTAGAGAATCTGACACATCAAACAATCGGTCTCTTCAACGATTGAGATATTTTGGAGATTTTTAGCCATCTTTGCTCTCAATGGGACAAAGTGAAGCAGAAGTGCAGAAAACAAGCGCGTGATCCTCAGAAACATGAGAAGATGCCTTCGCTCCCGCTGGTCTGATGAGAAGACGATCCAGCAGCAGGTCTTCAGCCGCTTTCTGTGAGGATAAAACAGACAAGCCCTTCAGTGAATGACGTGCTCTTCCAGTCTGACCGATGAGCATCCGTTACTCAGATGTGTGTTTCTGACCTGTAACATCATCTGTGTTCACACTGCTGAGAGACACTCGTGCTAGAGACGCCAGACGACACATGAAAGCCTCCTCTTCATCCTGCACACACACGCACACACACACACGCGCACACACACACCTGAGCACTGCAGGATCTGCCAGCCGACCTGAAATGTACCTCTCTCTCACACCCCTGACAGACAGCAGACTGAGATAACAGACAGCAGAC
>NW_015528574.1:0-734 GCF_001515645.1 Sinocyclocheilus grahami
GCGATTCGTACTAAATGCAAGAGACTTTCTCTAATCCTGTAGATTTGATGTGATATTTTTCATTCATCACTTGTGAATAGAAAACTTGCTGGGATAGCACTCAGCCGCAAGCCAAACTGTACAAAACATTTCAGGAACCGCGTTGCATGGACCTATTAAAGGATTTACACTCCATTTCACAAATATGTAGTGGAACATGAAAGGAAGCCTCAGCTTGGATTAAAAGCATTTAGTTCTTCCAGGCAGTGGTCATCTGACCCTGTACTTACTGTAAGAGATCATCTCATGCAGAAGTTAATTAGATACACGGTTCCCCTGCTGTATTTGTGTGCACTTGCCATGAGTAATAAGAGTCTGCATGTGTGTGTTTCTTGGGGCTAAGTGAACTTGACTAATTGCCGAAATGGATAATTTAGTCCCAGCAGCCCCTGGAGGATCTGGATGCCCAGCTGAGACGGGCGCTGAGTCCAGAGACCGTCCCAATCAACAGTGTCACGCACCAGGTACACGCAACACCAACAGGGGTCTGGCCGAAAACACCAGCACACATGGATTGAGTGCAGGATCTGTCTGATCTAATTTATTGCAGTTAAAGATTCATAACAGCACCACTGGAAATTTCCATACACAAAGAAGAGATTAAAGAAATGGTTCTCGAATTAGCTCCTCAGATCTATCTATCTATCTTATCTATCTATCTATCTGTCTGTCTGTCTATCAATCTATCTATCTAT
>NW_015528575.1:0-734 GCF_001515645.1 Sinocyclocheilus grahami
AGCAGCAGCGTAGCAGATGTAATCCGCCAAGACAAAACCTATGCAAATTCTATTTACATTAATAAATGTTTTACAATCTATCCCGAGAGTTGTCATGGCCTAAATAAATATATGTACATTCGTACAATGTAAAATATATGTAAACATAAGCATTACGGCAATAATTTTTTTTATCCGATTGAGAAAATTCAAGCATTTACATGGTTTATTATTTCCTGTTGACTGTAGTCTACACACCACCCCTTTTAACCTGGTCGAAATTTTATTCAAATGGAGCTCAATCAGATCAATTCAGGTGTTGACATGAAGGCTTTTAGTCCGACTGAGCCGTCAACCCCATTACTAGATTATTTGTATACATATAAAAGTAGCTACTGGGGATCTGTTTGGTGATCCGATCACAAGTGCTTTACACAAAGTGGTAACGTGTCTCAAATGCATTTCTAGGTAGGGATGGAGGATTTCTAGGTAGGGATGGGAATTTTAAAGAATTAAAAAATTCCTCTTTGCTAATTTGGTTTGGTCTTTAAGCAGTTTATCTTAAAACAAACAACAACAAAAAAAACAACTAAATTATTTCTGTTACTACATCATCATTGCATAGTCTTTTCTTTTCCATTTAAGAAAAAGCATATTTTGATTATATGCACTGGTGAAATGTGACACAATGGCATAATAAAATGTGAAACCCTTACAGTGAAAGCGAAGTCTTGTTGATGAAATCAAGTGTTTTG
>NW_015528576.1:0-734 GCF_001515645.1 Sinocyclocheilus grahami
CTAGATTTCAAAACCAAGCAGGCGTCAATCAGCGACTCTAAAGCAAGTGCCTTTTTGATTATTTGGTGATATTTCACAAGATTGTCCACAGACCTCACCAAATACTGCAAAATATCCAAGTTTGTGTCGACCTGGACATCTTGCAGTAAATGTAAACAAAGTTGTGCAATGGTGTCTTTTCAACATGTATTTTAAATAATTTCTAAATTCACTCTGCAAAAATTTTGTTATGCAACATTGCCATAAACATTCCGTCACCTCAACCAATCACAGCATAGAATCCTCTGTCTACACTGGGATCATCTAAAGGTGTCTTCCTGTAAATGAGTGTTGGGTTCCCTGTATTAGCAAGTGTCCTGACAGTTCTGGTGCTGGCAAATGTGAAACCATATGACAGCATGAGCAGGATTGGAGAAGCGCCGTCAATATATTAGTAACAGATCGCTGAAGATCTGTCATGTTTAGACCTGTCCATGTGGGAGGCTGTCTGGTAATCATAGGGATCACTTTAAAATACAGCGCTTGTCACTTTCCAGAGCTGCCACGAAATCGCTCACACCTTCTGTGATGTAGGTTATCACTTTCTATGTGCCAAGACTTCCTGTACCTACTCAGTCTGGAATAGACAAAAAAAAAAACTAAACGTGTTTCTTATGAGGGTTAATACTAGCACATTTGGCTGCATCTTAATTTAACCCTTAAATGCATACCTCGGGTCTTTAGTGACCCGGGAC
>NW_015528577.1:0-734 GCF_001515645.1 Sinocyclocheilus grahami
ATTTGATTATGATTCAGAGGGATGCAATGTGATGATCTTGATGCACCGCTTTTTCTTCATCGTTGCAAAGTATTTGTGATGATCCGTAACGAATTTACTTCCAGTATCTTTTATTCATTATTCGCAAATGAAAGAGATTTGTATTTGTTGTGTTTCAGTTGCTGAAGCGTATTTATGGAAATGTCCTTGTGGCACCAGAAGACGGTAAGCCAAATGGTTGCAGTTTTCATTGGTATTTTTACTGTAAGAATTTTGGATTGACGGTTTGTTGTTGTTGTTCCTCTCTGAAGGGTACAATATTTCACTGCTCTTTGACCTGGAGGCTCTTCCTCCCAACAAAGAGGAGATGATACACCAGGCAGGCATCCTCAAGAGAAACTGCTTCGCTTCCGTCTTTGAGAAGTACTTTAAGTTCCAGGAGGAGGGTCGTGAGGGAGAGAAAAGGGCTGTTGTCCATTACAGGGATGACGAGTCAATGTAAGCTGCTTCTACTATGTTCAAAACTTCAGGACAGTGGAGTTGCAACTCATTTAGATAATCAGTTAATCTAGTGATTTTTATTTTTTAATTATTATATTTTTTGTTATTGAATAAAAGAGAAAAAAATTAGTTAAATTGTTTCCTTTCAATGACATTCCTCTTGGATTTAACTGACAAAACATATTATTATTATAATACATATTATTATTATTATTAAAGGGGTCATATGATGCTTTTTTTAAAGATCATTATTT
>NW_015528578.1:0-734 GCF_001515645.1 Sinocyclocheilus grahami
TATTGAGGTTTAACCAGTTCTTTTGCCTTACTGTAGCTGCAGGTCGTGAAGTGATGTACTCATGCTGCAATAAAGTCTCCACAGCCAAGGTGACCGATCCCATCATCGATATCAGGTTGCAACACGAGAGTCTTCCATGTGTGAAGGCCGTCATGTAAGAATCACAGTTCCTTTCTAAAGAAAACATGTCATGATTATATAGATATCAACAGCATCTGATGTTACATTTCTGTGTTTTCAATGTTTTTATTCTCTTCGACAGCTTTGAGACGGAGCGGGGAGATTTCTGCTGTGATCCTAGACAACCATGGGTGCGGGTGAAAGTTAAACAGTTTTTGTAAGTTAAACCTAACAAGTATGGTGAAACAGAATTAGTAACAACATAAAAGGCTTATAAAGTGTATAGTGATGCATTCAGTATAGTATTCTTGTATTCACACTTTTTTTTTTTTTACAGCAGAGCTCAAAGTAACAAACGCCTGACTTCCACACCACCCCCAACATCATCTATTAGTGACCAAACTCGTGTGGGAGGATCTACACAAGCAACTGACAGCTCATCAGTCACGAATGTCTACAAATAAGCTAATAATGTAGTAAAGTAGTTAAGCCTTTTAAAACTAGCTATAAAGTTCAAGAGATTTTGCTGTAGTATTTTTGAATTTTTTTTGTAAATTATGCACATTTAAATTGAGTATTTAAAATATTATATATTGTCAAATACATGTAGGACA
>NW_015528579.1:0-734 GCF_001515645.1 Sinocyclocheilus grahami
GACAATAATCGTACCAACAAAATCTATAATCGTGGAATCCCTACAGTCTGCCTGTTTTTAAGATCACACTGATTGCGGGAGGCACTTTAACTTTTCATAACATCAAAATGGTGCTGCATGCTATGAGGTCATCAACATGCAGAATCAAAACCGTCAGTTTATAAGCATTTGGGTTTCATTAACTCTCTTACTCATCCATTTCTCTACCTCATACACTTACACACTCAGTCACACTCTCTAGGTCTAAACATGTTCTCGCATTGTTTTTCACACTCTTCTTTTCTCCTCCCAGCACAGTCCAGGAATGTGGACTATTTTACTACCCAAAGAGACACGAAAGAGCGAGACAGAGTTTCACTGTTAAGGTTGAGTCAGAGAAACACTTTCTCCTTAAAACCATAGTAATAGAGTGAAATATACTGAAAATGTCATTCCTTATTGTTCTACACTGTCAAAGAGTGATCAAATGCAGATGTTGCGGGGGAGGTACAACAGTGTTTCAATGTTCATTAATGTTCTGTGGAAAGTGTATTTTATTTTGTATATTGCATATTTTATGTTATTCTGTCTTGTCACTGTGTTCTATATACATACTTTATATACTTCGGAGCCAAACCTGTTTTCATTTGTAAAAACAATACATAAAGTAATGTTTTAATACTATACTAAATGCAGTTTTCAGTTTGGTTTGGTCGACATTTATCATTTTTATAATTAGCTGTACGCAGAAACAA
>NW_015528580.1:0-734 GCF_001515645.1 Sinocyclocheilus grahami
AATACTGTTTTTATTAATATCATTACACTTTATTTGCTCTGTTGTGCCTAAAACCCCCTTAGCTGTTATAAATGCACGGCTTCTTGGGGCTTATTGCTTTAATAGTATGTCAGATATTCGAAAATAACACAGATCTTTATAGATGTGTTAGAGTGAATTCACTTTAATAGCAAACTATAATTGCACCTTAATTCTATTTTTAGACACTAACATTTATTTCGTTATATTTAGAAACCTTTAAAAGAGATCCAAAATGAACATTCTGCCATCATTTCATTCACCCTCATTTTGTTTCGAACTCATATGCAGGCTTATCTTTTCCACACAATAGCAACTCAGGCTGTCAAGATCCAAAAATGTATCTCAGAGATGAGCCCATTCAAACAATATGGAGAAATTGTTGTTATATTCAAACTCATCTGATGCCACTAGCTTTATAGCATCTGTGTTATCAATAAAAGATGAATCTTCTTAAAACAGCTCTAAGCCTTCTGGTTTCCTTCAGCAGAGCTCAAGATGTGGTGAGGGCTTTGGCTGGATTCCTGAAGCAGGGAGGAATTGTGCTGTTCAGAGACTATGGCAGATATGATCTGGCACAGCTTAGATTTAAAAAAGGTGACCGTCTCTCGATCCATTAAACTCTGGGTCAGCTGTGAAAACCTAGATACAGAGACCCTTTTTTGTGTATTCCATTGAAAATGCATGTTAAACAAATGACATGGTATAAGAGCACA
>NW_015528581.1:0-734 GCF_001515645.1 Sinocyclocheilus grahami
CAGGGGAGATGAGAGCCGCGCTGATCCACTTTCTCTTCTGCTGCTCTCTGCTTTCAGCAGCCGCTGAGGTAAGATCAACATCTAAACACCTATGCATTGAGGATAGAAGAAGAAGAACACGACGGGTTTTCCTTAAGAGAGAGATTCCTTTATAAATAGAAAGAGAGAGAGCGAACATTTATAGTAAGGCCTGTCACTACGCAGATCTTCATTATAACTTAAATGGTTTTAAAATCGTATATCAATTAATTGTATATGAGAAACGAGAATGTCGAAGACGATGGACGTTCTAAAATCAATTTTTTAACCCATAGTTTTTGAAAAATACACTTTCTGAAATTGTTTAAACACATGTGGAAAGTTCTTAGAAATGTAATATCTGCACTCATGGTTACATACAATTGAAAATAAGAGAGACAATTTTCTGCACATAAATGTGTCAAGTGGTGCAACCATCAAGTTCTCACTGGACTTTCAACACACGTGTGCACTTAATCATTCACAATGTTTTTTTAATGAATTGTTTGTGCATTTATGCTAGTTATAAATAGCCTATTAAGAATTGATAGGGTTTGATCCACAAAGCTAGTTTTTTTCACAAAAAGATAAAAATGTGAGATATTTTTCAACCTAATACTTGACACAGTCATGAGGGTCTAAATGGGACTTTTCTGTTTTCTTGCATGTTGGTTATTTTTTATAAAGTTATATAAAGTCATGAAGTATTTTTTTTT
>NW_015528582.1:0-734 GCF_001515645.1 Sinocyclocheilus grahami
ATCTCTGTGGTATCTCTTGATTAGATTAATCCAGACCTCATGATGAGTCGATTCAGTGGCATATCACTGTCCTGTGGTTTGTGGTATTAAGAAATCCCTACACTTACTACCTGTGGATATACACTTTATGTAGTGTATTGCATAATTCCTTCTGTACCTGGGGTTGCTAGATTTAAATTAAAAAAAAATTTCAATGTTCTGTTGTTGGCATTTTCTATAGATTGTCTTTATGCATACAGACCTACATTACAGAACTGCACATCAATATATGTATAAAGTTGAAGTATATTTACATTATTATAGTTTATTTGTACCATGCCATCATGTTCTAAATCACATATTTATGGGAAAAGGGACCTGGATTTGCTAGAATAATACACTTTAATGACTTGCTGCAGTATCTATTTATGCAACGGTTGGATGTGTGTCAGCTTCAGGTGAAGTGTTCATAAAAAGAAAAGAAATGAAAAAACAAAATGCTAAACGCCATGTTCAGCTGTGCTGTATGTCTGAGGAGGTGTCATTTGCATGATAATATGCAGCATGTCATACTGTAGATTTAGACTGTTGTGCTATGCCTGACTTTGGGTCAGGAACAAATTGCCTCCTTTTTCTAATAATCTCAAGCTGGATATAGAGTAATGTGTGTGTTTTCTTTCTGGTTTGATGATATTTGTTCTCTCTCCATGTGTCTGTCTGTGACTGTGATGCGCTTGAGTGGTTCTGGGAGCAGT
>NW_015528583.1:0-734 GCF_001515645.1 Sinocyclocheilus grahami
CCTTCCCCTTGTTGAGCTAGTGCCACTGACCAAATCCGAACACTAGTATTGAGAATCCCTGCCGAGTCTCTGTGTACTTAGGCCCGCAAAGTGCTCGCAGCCATAACTACCTGAATTGATTTTAATTGCCTGGTATAGCTGCATCATCTCAGTCGAGAATATGTTTGCTTGGTTCTTGAGGGCAATTGTAAGCGTGAAGGATTGGATTAAGTGGCTATTGAAGTGACTTTAGCTTCTTTTGACAACAAAGACCAAAAGAATACTTCACCCCTTCACTCCCTCCTTAAAGTACTATGCTACCCCCTTCTTTTTGTCAGGACGGAAAGGAATACAGTCAACTAATACGGTCCCTTCATGTGCAATCACAAGGAACCGACAGGCAAAGACTGTTCCCGGCTGTAATTAGTTGTATGTGATTCCAATTATTTGGCGCATTTATTAACGCTAATTGTTTGAACACCCTGACATACCGGAAAAAAACAATTAAAACGTGTCTGAGCCATAACAGTGGTTATTAGTGTGTGATAAAATGTGGAAATTAAGCCATAAACGCACACCTCTATTAGCCCTGACACTGGGGAACAGAAATCTGACAGCTTCTAGAAGTCATTTACCAGAAAGATTTGTGGTCTTGTCTTAACTTTGTTGTGTTGGGGTATGTAATCTCTCCCAAGTCTCTTTCACATCACACTGGCTTGGCCCTAAATAGATTTATTCAGCTGTGCTTGCTAAGC
>NW_015528584.1:0-734 GCF_001515645.1 Sinocyclocheilus grahami
CCTCCGACGTGACGTCGAGAGTGACCGACTGAAAGGGAACTTGATACTTGATGAAAATAGTAAAGATAAAAAATAAAAAATTGACTAAAAACTAATCTTGGCAACAAACCGAAATAAATTAGTTGAACTGTTACAATTACTAAAACTGAAATAAAAAATAAGCTAAAATTATAAAAATAGAAAAACAATAATACAAATGACAAAAGCATATGACAAAATTATTCACACTAAAATTTCAAAACTAAAAAAAAAAAATTCTGCTAATTTAAAACATTGATAAATAATACTAAAAATATCACTGTTTTTCAGTATCGGTAGTACAAAGATTATGGTGATTTTGTTGTTTTTATTTGATCTATTGTTTGTAATTTGAATTCGATTTGCTGAATAACAGTTTTAGGCTTCTCATGAATGTTTTCATTTAATGTGTTTTCATTTAAAATTTTTAAATAAAGAACCGTGTTCAATAGCATATGGCATCAAAACTGATATTCTTCTGGTATGGCATTCATATATGAACTCCTGAAATGTTGGTATCATGTCAAGCCCGGGTGTCGTGCAGGTATTGAGAAAGGAGCTTGTGTCCTAGAAACTAAAAACAGAATGGCAAATGCTCTGACGGGCCGCTCATCTACTGTAATGCTGTCATTTCAGAAGTGAGGAGGATCAAATATTCATCTTAGCAGAGAAATCTAGGCGAGCTCCTCATACCTCCTCTCTCTCCTCTATAAAAC
>NW_015528585.1:0-734 GCF_001515645.1 Sinocyclocheilus grahami
AACTTTAAACATAACAGTACTTTTCAAGAATACACAAAATGTATAAAATCTTTGGTGGTTTGATATACACTGTAGCAAATACAAAAAATATGAACAGCTATTTGAAAACATGTGAAAACTGTTTTCCTGAAGACTTCCTTTTTTTCCCCTCTCCGTGACCAGTGTGTCAGAAACAGAATAGTGCAGCTTGCTGTTACACAGGGTATCTCCTCTGAATTATGCGGAGTTTGTTTGATTTTGCGTTAAATTCAGCAATTGCAGAATTGCTAAATCCTGGAGGGACTGTAATGTCTATCAATCATCTGGGCTGAATTTTCACTTTGCCATATTGAATTAATTTACTTTTACTCATTTTGTTTTCCAAGGTTAAGCATTAACGGTAGTTCTAAAAATGTGCTAAAAGTAAGTAATATAAATAATAGTTTGTTCTTTGAACAAACTTCAAAGGTCCAGACGAGGAAAAGGCTGTTCAATGGTGCTCATATGTTTTTCCTATGTTGAAAGATTATTACATTTACCGTAGTTAATTTTTCCACTTTCATTTGTTTTAATAAAAAGATTGTTAAACATATTTTGTCTAATCATTCATGTATTTTGTGAAATGCTATTGATGCCATATTATATTGAATCTTTTATGAGAATGTCATAAACAGATCTTTTACAACAATGACTATTTAAAGGGGTCATATAGTGTTGCTAAAAAGAACATTATTTTGTGTATTTGGTGTAATGAA
>NW_015528586.1:0-734 GCF_001515645.1 Sinocyclocheilus grahami
GTAGTCATGTTTTATCAGAGGAGATCCCTGCAGTTTCCCTCTAGCGTCCACCCTCCACACCGCCATTACACCTGCCTGCAACACACACACATGCGCATACTTTCACCTCAGTGCATAGGAACCCTAAACATTAGCATTTATTATATTACATAGTGAAATGTGTGTAACCTGATCTCCTGTGACCAGTCTGTTGCCGTTACTGCTCCACTCCAGCACTGTGATGCAGGCGGTGTGTGTGTTGTTGGGCAGGGGTGTGTGTTCACCGGAGGGGTGTGAGAGGAGCATGGTCTCGCCCGTCTCCCATCCCACCGCCAGCAGGGCTTTAGTCGGGTGCCACTGCAACAACGAGGGGCTGAATCCCCGTTCCACATGACACAGCTCAACATGCTCCCCCTAGAACACACAGATATTACAGAACACATTAATACTCAAAGTCATCATTGACACTATTTCAGGAAAGAATACTGGATCGTAAAATAACATTTGAATTTAACTATTAAATGTTAAGTGAACTATTAGGTTCGTTAGGTTACAACTAAACTGATAAAACAATACATACACTACCGTTCAAAAAG
Source organism: Sinocyclocheilus grahami (assembly GCF_001515645.1). Classification (NCBI taxonomy): domain Eukaryota; kingdom Metazoa; phylum Chordata; class Actinopteri; order Cypriniformes; family Cyprinidae; genus Sinocyclocheilus; species Sinocyclocheilus grahami. Next base: position 576 of record NW_015528586.1, read on the forward strand.
TTTGGAATGATTTTTTTAAGGTTTCTGTGATATGTCTCTTAGGCTGCATGTATTTGATCAAAAATACTGTTAAAAGTTATGAAATATAATTACAATTTAAAATAACGGTCTTATATTTGAATTTATTGTAAAATGTAATTGATTGCTGTGATCAAAGCT
>NW_015528587.1:0-733 GCF_001515645.1 Sinocyclocheilus grahami
TAACAAGACAGTTTATATAGACTTTTGGTTAAAGACACATTCAGGAAACTAGTGAGAAATGCTTGTTGTAAGAGAGTTTAGAATGTGCCCATATATGAAATGACACACCACTGGAGTCAACAGTCTGTCAGAAAGAGTGAAGAAAGAGAAGATCGGAGAAGAACACAAATACTCAGACGGTACCAGACGGTAAGGTAAGACTAAAGGTGACTGAGTGAGTGTGTACTGTATTTTCAGCCATGCTTTACTTCTCTCTGTGTCCTTTGAGCTGCTCTGATTCGTCCTTATCATGGATTTCAGACACACAGCTTCACTACACAAACATACACAACTCCCCCGTCAGTAAACTCTAAGACAGGCACAAACACACAGATTGGCAGACTGTACACTCAGCTGTTAATGCTAACACAGCTGCCCCTTCATTGCCTGATGGGAATACACAGTAGCAAGAGTCTCGTTTATTCATTCATTTGATCACTTGCTTGTAGTTTTATGTAACTGGTCGTGGCTATTGCTGTCTTTCTTGATTAGCATCACAGAGGAAATATTTATTGCTCAGAGGCTGCGGTTTCATAACGCAAGAGACCTCAGTTATTTCAGTTCAGTACTTCATCTCATTTTCCCACACTTAATCTGGAAAAATTTAAATACAAACAAATGAGCGAATTCTTGAGCTGCTACAGTAGAATCCAGAGGTATCATGGACAACACTGTAAAAGTATATATATATATA
>NW_015528588.1:0-733 GCF_001515645.1 Sinocyclocheilus grahami
AAAAAAAAAAAAAACTTTATAAATAATATACACACTATAAGATAAGTCTTGTGAATTCTAGTTTATGAAGTGAAGTTTATGAATAAAACAAATATCTGCCAGTGCTACTGAAAAGTATTTTTCTGACTTGCTTAGCAATTTTTTTCTTGTTTCAAGCATAATCTCTTCATTTTTAATTTTTTTCCCAGAAAATAAGACTTATTGTCTAATGTCGTTTTGGTTCTAAATGTATCTTGATTTAAACATGTTTCAATATTTGCACTGGATGTATTGTATGACAAAAGTGATCAAACTGAGGTTTAGGATCTTCTTGCCTATAATGAGGAGTCGTTTGGAGCATTTTATGAGGCATTTGGACCCTTTAAATGAAAGACAAAGAAAGTCAGCGCGCAGCAGAACGGCCCCCCGTGAGCACCGGCGGTGCGCCTCATTCTGTTCGCTTTTAAATGAAGCTGGACCGCAGGGATCCACTTCAAAACCAGCTGACCAGAACTTAAAAAACCCATTTGCAGAGCGATTTGGAAAAGATTACAGCTGAGCCATTCTCTCATAAGCCTGACATATCTGTGCGCTGAATACAAATCAGCGCTTACTGCTGAAAACAGCACTCACGCTAATACAAGATGACAGCCAGAGACACCGAGAGTTTGAATAAGAACCAAAGAAGGGATTTTAGGTGAAATTTTGTCAATTCACACAGAAGCTTATGCTTTTACCTGTCAGAGTCACACTC
>NW_015528589.1:0-733 GCF_001515645.1 Sinocyclocheilus grahami
AGAATAGAGACAGAAAATGAAAATATACAATCATCTGTAATTAATTTTGTGAATTACACCTTGGAAAGGTCAACCCACATGTGCACCTGATCTGCTCTCACCTTCTTCTCTCCATCCACAATTTTTCTTCTTATAAGAAATAAAGCATGCCCTCTAAAGGTCAGGGCCATATCATTTACTTGTTTTATGTCCCAGAGAGACCAACTAAAGCCGCTCAAAGCTGAGAGAAGCACAGGAGAGAGAGGTAAAGAATGGAGGACAGAAAGAAAGATGAGGGAAATGGGGAGTATGAGATTGAATGGGAGCCAAATCACTAAAAATCGACTTCTTTTTGAAAGACATGGAAAACAAGGACTTTCATTGACTGATAGACACAGCAGTCACTTTATACCCTGCAGAGAGGAAAACATATTTATTAAAACTACTACAAATGCTCTAAATCAACACAGTAATAGATTCTCATTCTGGGTCAATCAAAAAGCTTGCAGAACCAACCGAAAGAGTCTCTTTCTCTCTTTTTCTCACATACACAACAGAGGAAATAAAGTGTTAATCTGTCTTAAAGCTGTTTTAATCCGCTGGCAGCTGTTATGGGTTTTCCTACATCCCGAGTGTCCAATCTCCCACCCAAACGCATGCTCTCTCTAACTCCTTTCTCTTCTTACCAATACCATCATGTTTAGTAAAATGGGTATTTCTAGCAAGAATTTAGTTTTAATGTAGCTAAAAAAAA
>NW_015528590.1:0-733 GCF_001515645.1 Sinocyclocheilus grahami
CCAGCAAAGGACCAGCATAAACCAGCATCCCAGTGTCAAAACATATATATATATATATATAAATAAAAAACCATCATATCAGGAAAATCCTGAGGGAAGCCATGGCTGGAAAATGCTAATTCTCTTTTTAGGACAAGCTACTGAACAGAAACAAACTGAACTGTTCTACTCTGAACATAGCCTTTGTAGTTTCAGCAGCGAGATAAGCGATTATAGCTTTTAAACTACCTTTTAACTTTCGTTTAATCCAGTAAAACTGATGTTCAAATGCACCCAGAGATGATTATGAATAATCATTCTCAATTCAGAGATGAACAGCATGTGAAGTGTTACAAAAACAACCTTCAATCTGGTCACAGCTTGAACTGTAAGACACTAAAATGTCTTCCTGAAGGCGGACACTGGCCTTTATCACAATACTGCTCCGGACTGAACCCAAGAGCAATTCATATCAAATTCTTCCTTTCGGACGACCCACGCGAAAGACCAAATATGGGAACTACGCCATAGACAGCACTTCACACACTATACTGAAACACCACACATTCCTTTCCTTTCAATGCTTTTCAAGCAATGAGGAAATATATGCAAAGAAAAGTTAGACAGAACTGTCAATCAACAGCACAAACCAATCAGATTCCAGCTGAGGTGAGGAAGGCGGGTCTAAGGTGTTGAGAAACAATTCATAGTGGTTTGAGATGTGACTAATTATACGACTCCGGCTGATTTTATT
>NW_015528591.1:0-733 GCF_001515645.1 Sinocyclocheilus grahami
AATGTTACACCGTGTCTACGGACGTGAGCGGCGCAACAAATCCCCCACAGAAAACTGCTGACTAAGAGAACATAAGTATACCGATTCAGAATAAATGACATTTATGCTACAAAAAATTCATTTTTTCTTTCCAGACAAGAAATTTTTTTTTTTTTTACTTGGGACATGATGAATGACTGATTAACTTGCCCAGAAGACAAGCACATCAAGGCTTAATATTGAACCCAGCTTCAGTTAAACCAAAATACATCTCTAAAATCTAATGTCACATATCATATTTCACAAATCTGCAAAAATTTTTTTTTTTACAAATGTTAAATGAGAATAATTATCCACTGTAAAGTGTACCAGCTATTGAGAATAGTACTAGCAGCTAATCAGACACCACTAGTACCGAAGGCATAGCACTGGGTCTGCTCTTGTCCACTGCTTGCTTACATGTGCACCGAGTAAACATGCTTATAAAGCTAGAGGATATGAAAAAATAGTCAGTGGTGCCTTCTCATCCGTTCCAGCAACTGACAACCTGGAAAAACTCTTGGTATGGATTTTTGCAGATTAATTCACAAAATCGATAAAAAAAAAAAAATCTTAAGCACACACCCCAAATTGCTTACTGATCACAATGCAACTAAAGTAACCAATCACAAAAATATAAATGAAAGCCTCTGTCTGATGCACTTTTGTTTAATTGTTATTGAGTTTAGTAAAGTCAAGTCACACATCAATCACT
>NW_015528592.1:0-733 GCF_001515645.1 Sinocyclocheilus grahami
TTGTGATGTTTTTATCAGCAGTTTGGACTCTGATTCTGACGGCACCCATTCACTGCAGAGGATCTACATTTTTTTCATGGTTCATTCAGAAATATGTCAGATTATGGAAGTAAAACGCTGTTGCTTGTCAACTTTAAAAATAGACATTCCTATAACTCAAACAGTAGATAATGATGCTAGCAACACCAAGGTTATGGGTTTGCATGAAAAAAATATATGCCTTGAAATCCAATGCAAGTCCTTTGAATAAAAGCATCTGCCAAATAGAATATACAGAATAATGGTGCTGTCCTGGAATGCTAAATGCATGTGTTGATCTTGTGCAGTCTCTTAAGGTTGTTGACCCTTATGTGTTCAGAGTTAATGTGTAAGAATCCTCCATTGCATTGTGTTTAATCACAACCCACCGCATGGCTAAATTGTTTTCACATTCCTGTGTAAGAGTAAAGCTGAAGTAATGAATCATGGTGCCTTTGAGCCCTCAAACTGAAAAAGACACAACAAACATTTGAAAAACAGCAATAAAAGTTGCATGTGTGCTGGTTTCTAGGAAAGGATTCCTCTGTTTAGAATGTGGAGCAGTGATGGATGAACCCACCACAAAGATGGAGCTGGAGGTGTTTCTGAGCTGCTCCTCACTGAGCCACTGCACCGTCAAAATCAAGGTGAGATGCTTTCAGCTGCTGTATGTGGAAAATATTCATTCCCACTGACGACATGATGTAGTCATATA
>NW_015528593.1:0-733 GCF_001515645.1 Sinocyclocheilus grahami
TATATATATATATATATATATATATACTATCAAACAAATATTTTTTTAATTTATGGGAAATTAATATTTATTATCTATAAATATTTATTTAATTGAATGTTTAGTGTTACAAAAACACATAAATCTGGGTTTTAAACATTTAGATTTATCCCAAGTTTTGTTGCAAAATGAATAGAAAATAAAGCAGCTGGTTTAATATTTATTTTGACCTCCTGAGGTTGACGATCAACATTTTCTGTAAATTCTTTTAATGTTATTTCGTTATTTGTGTTGAAATGGTGTGAGCACGTGTTGGTTCTGTGTTCAGCTGCTCCTCCTCATCCTCCTTGTGTGTATTTATAACCCTGTGATGAGGCGTTGAAAAGGGAGTTTTTCTTTTGGCCTGCCTGAGACTGAGTACAGGGGAGATGGCTTGCTGAGTATTTATAGCGTGTCTTTCCAGGCCTGCTGATATATGCTCGTGACTCGGCAGAGGCTACACTAAAAGGGCATTAACTGATGATGGACCCTTAGAGAATCAAGACAAACTCACAAAAATAGATTCAATGATGTGATTCGCTGCTGTTTATCAATATATTACGCTTGACTTTGATTCGACAAAGGTCGCACATGCATTAGCAACAACTAGAAGTACTTTAAGATGCTTTTTAATGTCAAACTCAACATTTCTACAATAGTTTCTATTGTGGAAGACCTGTTTGATTGCGTAACCTACATCAAATTCAAATAAGAA
>NW_015528594.1:0-733 GCF_001515645.1 Sinocyclocheilus grahami
AACAAACCAGTGAGCGTCCTCATTGTCTCGGTTGGCCCTTGTTACCTCATTCTGGAAGCATCTGTGGGGCAAGAGGTCAGGCTCCTGGTTGAACGCCACCTTTCTGGTCACTGTAGAACAGTCGAGGGCGTTGACTTTGGCGCTTTGGAGTCTTTCGGAGCCCAGCCCGGGGGCATTCAGGCAGATGCTGGGGGGTCATTGGCGTGTGAAAGAGGATCGCTGGATGCGGGACAGCAACAGTACTGTGGTGTGTGCATTCAGGGGGTCAGATTTATATAGAGATCGAAAGAACTGTAGAAAGGCAGATTGAAGTGAGGGACTCATACACACATATGCAACTTTATAATACAATAAAAATTACAAACATGTTTGGTTTTGTGCAAAATCAGGTTAAAATATTATACTGTTGTACTTTCTGGTGGCACATTGTCAACCATTATTCAGATTTTACTCAAGGGCATACAGTGTAAACACGGCTGTGTTTTACTCTTGGCTGACTGCAGCTTTGAAGCGCAGTACTTGGTGTGCAACAATGCAAGAATTAGTTTTATAAACGCATTTTATAGCTAAAGTTTTGTTGAGTTTGCGACTCCTGACTGGGAGGCTTTTGTTCTACACACTTTTCTTTTTTCAATTTTTGGATGACGTCCTGTTTAATTCAAGCCTGATTAATTCTGCATGTTTTTCCTTTGCCTCTTATTCTTACTGGTATCTCTTCCCTTAAAATTCCTGG
>NW_015528595.1:0-733 GCF_001515645.1 Sinocyclocheilus grahami
AAAAAAAAAACTACTGGTGAGGCTGAAAAAAAAAATCAAATCTGTCGGCTCAGTGGAGAAATACACCGGCGTTTAATTTGATTACAATTATTTAATCAATAATACTTTTAATACGAATGATTTGTTTACTAATATTTATTTATTTAAACCGTATATTAAATGCATATCAATTAAAATGAAATAACATATATTAAATGAGAATATTGAAATGATTTACAGTCTCATTTTTTAAAGACGTTTTATTGTTTATGAAAACAGCACAAAGTAGTATATTAATAGTTGAGTACAACAGTGTTTTTAGACACTACATTTTCCCCTGAATTTAATCTTCGCATTTCGTTGCAGTTTCATTTGTTTAAGACTCATTGACTGTTTTCTCTTTGCTTTGTTAGTTCCTCTCAAACATGTTATATAGTCCCTTCCTTGTCTAGAGAATGGGCTTTTATTCTCTCAGGTGTGTAGGTGGAGTGATGCAGGATCAGGTGTTGGGCTGCTCTTTAAAAGCATGTGTTTAAGTCTCAGAAGTTCAGTAACTGCTTTCACTGGAGCGTCACACCTGCAATGGAGTGGCTTCAAGTCTTTGGATTCCTGGCAAGTTTGTTACTCTGCAGAGCAACTCTAACCACGCCGAGGTTTGTTCAATTTACAGTCCTGTTAAAAAATTAAAAAAAGCCGTTTATCACTAGTACTTGAAAAGGTTATTATAATGTTAAACTTTTGTATTACAAAAAAA
>NW_015528596.1:0-733 GCF_001515645.1 Sinocyclocheilus grahami
TTTTTTTTTTGGACTTGCAAAAATGCAGGTTGAGGCACATTTTTCCATTGAGTTTACTGTATGTTGGACTTATCCCTTTAACTACTTTTCTATTATGCACTGTAACAATATTTTACCTGTTGGCTGAAATGTGATGCAAGCTAACCTGAACTTTTTCATTTGGAATTTGCATCTAAGCTGTGTGTCATTTAATATGCGTTATGTCATACAGCTATATTAAAATACATAATTTGTACCCGGCTGCCACAGTCAGACTCTGTTCCATCCCAGGATGCATTAGTAAGCCCAGCAGAGGAAAACAGCACGGATGGCAGAGCATTTAATAGGACAGCTGGGAAGAGGTGATCCATAGTGCCAGCTACTCTAGCTGGGTTCAGAAACCTGAGCAGGGCAGAGTGCAGGCACATAGGGAGTGGCGGCACTCGGGCCTCTTCTACAGCAGCTCTGTTGTGCTGTTTATGTAAAGAGAGCGTTGGGTCGGTGGACTGGGTGTGACATGCTCAGGGATTTCAGCATATTTTTGAACCTGACTGGATGGTTCTGGGGCAGTGCGTGGGCCGGTCTGACATGTTTGTGTCAGTCTAGTGACTCAGCAGACTAATTACCACCGTCCAGTGCAGAATCTCACCGTCCTGCTCCTGCACTCTCATGCTGCTTTCTTACAGTCTGTACTAAGCTATCAGCTTTGCCATTTCCACATGAGCAGACAAAGGCACACATTACCTGAGGATAC
>NW_015528597.1:0-733 GCF_001515645.1 Sinocyclocheilus grahami
TCCAGTCTTCAGTGTCACATGATTCTTCAGAAATCATTCTAATTTACTGATTTGCTGCTTAATAAATATTTATTATCAATGTTGATGATTATTTGAATAGAAAGTTCAAAAGAACAGCATTTATTTGAAAACAAAAAAACTTCTCAAATCTTTGATGAGGAAAAATATTTCATTTATTTTTTAATAAAATACTTTACTGTCACTAGTTCATTTTAAACAGACCTGCTGTTACAAATGATTTTTTTTTAAAGTGCAAATATTCCATTTAGCCTCTGAATATAAGTTCACAAAACTGCATGCATAGCAATGATAAAAGAATGATCAAAATGTAATTTAATGTGCTTTTAGATGAGATGTAGCACAGTACTCGCCTCTGAACATTATTCTGTGAAAAACGGTTTGATCAAGGCTGAGCTACTTCTCTTGACGGCTGACTTATTCTGAACTCACATTTCAGTTTATGAAACAGATGGAACAAGTACACTGTGGATGAGCGATGCTGATGGGGCATGATTCTGAAATAAAGCTACACGGACAGGAGGAATCAACTGCGGGATTTAATGTAGCAAAAAACTCTGTGAGCATCACAACTGAATAACGGCTGCCTCTGACCTTTTTATGCAGCGGTAGGCTAGGATGCATCAAGGAAAATCTTTGTTTATGTCTCCTCACAACACAGTCGTTTTGGTAGCCGACAGCATTCACATGTTAGACATCAACATGATGGCTGAAT
>NW_015528598.1:0-733 GCF_001515645.1 Sinocyclocheilus grahami
TATATGTATATACTGTATACATATACACACACACACACACACACACACACACACAATACAAAAATGAGTGTATCATCACAATAATATTTTAGCAAATGTTGATTTGTAGAATCCACATAAAAGCCCTGTTGTGATAGTATTGGCAGAAAATGTTAATTATTTTAAATAAGGCATATTTTCCCCTTTCCTCAGAAACCCTATAGAAATGTACCTACCAGCAGGAAAACAACGTTAAAAAGCCTTTATTTACCATCATTAGAAGCCTTTTTTGTTTAAAATAACCCCAAAGCTTACACCACATTGGTGTAAGTGCTACATAAGAATAGTCAGTACAGGTGCAGTACAGTACAATTGTCCTGGCATCTGAGAGCTAAGAAATGTGGATAAAATGCTCAGTAGCTGCACAATTTTTTCCTTTTTTCATTAGACCTAATAAGTAGGCACCCTCCTCATCACTGTTCTCAGGTATGAATTAACTATAGTTACTGTGACACATGCAATGAAAGCAAACACCTACATTTTTGCTTGGAAAACAGTGTGTCTGTAAGAGTTTTAAAAACTGAAAAGTAAAAGCACATTTTTTTGGACAAAATTGGTTGCGTCATTGACCTACTCATAGCTTATGCCAGCTTTACTTAGCCTGAGCGCAATTATTTTCCCTGTGAGAAATTTTATGCAGACAGCCAGTAGTAATCAGCACATTTATGGGCTGTGCTTATTTTTGCAAAGTGGA
>NW_015528599.1:0-732 GCF_001515645.1 Sinocyclocheilus grahami
CAGGAAGGGAATTATCACCGCAATCCCAGAAGCTGGATACTGGATTGTAATACTGAGGAATGAGAATCAGTATCTGGCTTGTGCATCTCCCTCTATTGACCTCTTTCCGAAAGTGAAGCCTCAGGTAGTGGGTGTGTTTGTGAATTATGAGGAGGGTCTGATCTCCTTTCATGATGTGGAGTCCAGGTCTCTCATTCATTCTTTCACTGGTCAGTCTTTCACTGAGAAACTCTTCCCATACTTTAGCCCTTATGATGATAAAAAAGGTAGAAATGAAGCACCACTGGTAATTGGGTACAATAAATGAATATACACCACAAATATGAAAATAAGATTTAGGACTACAGTATGAATACTTTCTGTTTTGAAATGATGCATTATGTCATCACATTTTTGCCTATAGCATTTGTTTTTCAGCTTTGAAAACCTGCTTCTCAGTTTTGTACATTTTTCATTTCTGTTCTGAAGGGTCAGAAGTTTGCAAAAGCCATTTTCATTTACTGCTCTCAAGTGAAATTACATGTAAAATGGATCTGATACATCTGTATGTTAATCATGTTTTAGCGTTTGCACATTTCTTTTAATAAATTTAATAAAATATAAACACATGACACAATTTATTATCCTAAAGCATATGTAAATTATACTTTAACTCTGCATAAGGGAACTTTCTTGTCTGTCTTTTTTATTATTCTTGAGACCCACCAAAAACTATTTGGAGTCAAATATCCA
>NW_015528600.1:0-732 GCF_001515645.1 Sinocyclocheilus grahami
ACACAAAGTTAAAGGAAAGTTCTGCCCTTTAGCCCTGTTTTGTGCATATAGCTCCTCTAGTTGTGTTTATTTGTTGTGCCTTGTGTTTTAATGCAGTCTTTTTCACTCGCAGTGAATTTCAAGAAACAAGCGGCTCTTTGTTTTGTGTGCCAGGCACCCTCTCATGCATCGCAATAGATTGGAAGACCCTCATCTTCCCTCTGTCCTTCTTTTACCTTTTCTTTTTCTATCATTCTATCTCTTATACTCTCCTATTTCTAATAATCTGATTAATGTGATTAGACTGGTATCCAATAAAAATCAGTCACGATTTGCATCATGTACTATTAAACATGAATTACCCTTGCGGTATAGGATGAGTTCAGTGAGGGCACTCAAGTAGAGGAGAGCCCTGCAACTGCCTCAGTAAATGACTGAGGGAACATTCCCTTGGATGGCAGCATAGTGACCCTCTCTTTCACTCTTTGTTACACACTTTCTTTCACGCTGGCTTTGAAAAGGGACAATTGTGCAAAACATCCTGCTGGGACGATGGCATAATGGTTTCAGTGTGAGACAACTTTCCCTGGACATTCTGTCATCTGGGTGGCAAGAGTTATTATGTTAAGGCTTGAGGAATAGCCCTGTTTCCCATAAAAATGTCAAATGCAAACATACTTTCCGCTTCTACTCAACCATGTGTAGTATAAACATTACCACTGAGTGCAATATATCAAGCTACAAAACAAAAGA